>NC_056739.1:1693349912-1693352412 GCF_019279795.1 Protopterus annectens
TTGGCCTGTACCTCCAAGAAATATATACCGAACAAGAGATGTCCCAGGACTGAGCCTTGTCGGATGCCACTTGTAACTGGTTTGGTGTCTGACATGGCTCCAGCGATTCTAACCATGTGGGTTCTGTCCTTGAGCCAGTTTGCAACCCATCTAGTGACATAGGGGTTTATATTTCAGCTGGTGAGCTTATCTATAATGCCCGAGTGGGGTATTGTATCGAAGGCTTTTGCGAGGTCCAGGTAGGCTGTGTGGACCACCTTCCCTTCGTCAATGGCCTTGGTGACTGTTTCAAAGAAGTCGACAAGGTTTAAGAGGCAGGATCTGCCCTTAAAGCCGAACTGGGTAGGATCCAGTGTCTGTAGGTCCCCAATATCTTTATTTATGAGGTCCATGATGATCCTTTCCATAGCTTTGCAGACCAAGCTAGTCAGTCTTATGGGGTTATAGTTTCCAGGGTCCGTTGAGGCACCACCTTTGTGGGGAGGGACCACTGTTGCTGTACGCCACTCTTTGGGTACATATCCTGTAGTAGAGCTGAGATTGAACAGTAGTTTTATGTTTGCGTTTAGCTCTTCTTGGAGTTCATGTAGGACGCAGCCCAGGACACAGTCTGGTCCCATTGATGCTGTGTTTTTTGCTTTGGAGAGGGCGGCTCTTACCTGAGCATCTGTGATTTCAGGGGGGCAGCACTCTGCTGGGATAGATATTTGCCCTTTTGGTGGGGAGGGGGGGAGCACTTTGCGCTGAACCTGTCAGCTAGGATGTTGGCAATGTCTGTGGGTTCAGTGTATTTTTTGTCATTTTGGACTAATTCTGAGCATATCTGGGAATTCCCACCCAGATTCCTAACATAACTAAAGAAAGCCTTGTGATTATCCTTAGTGTCCTGTGCAATTTTTCTCCTGAAGCTGGCCTTAGACGATTTTATGAGTGCCCTTAGTTTTTTGCTAATACTGATCAGAGATGCCTTCCCTTTTTGGGATTTTGCTCTGTCATGTAGTAGCTTCCTCCTTCTATTGTATAGTTTGTTTATGGCTGGGGTCCACCAGACAGGATGTCTGCCTTTGGATGACTGGTTCTTGGTTTTATTTGGGATTGCATGATCCATGCATTCCTGAAGGTGTTCATAGAATGCATTTATAAAGGATTCTGCGGTCTGGCCTGTATTTTCCACAGGCCCGGGGGCTTTGAAGGATTCCACCTCGGTTTTGAGGAGTGTGAACTTTGCTTTAGAGAAGTTTTTCACTGTAGTTTTCTGGGCAGGGGGTGGGGTTGGGATGTGAATATCCAGTGAGGTCAGTTTATGGTCTGATCTTACCAGTGAGGGATACACTTCTGGTCTGGAGCATAGAGTCCCCATGTTGGTGATGATCAGGTCCAGTATGTTTTCCCCTCTTGTGGGAGTGGTAACAAGTTGTTCCATAGCATTTGAGTTTATGAATTTTAGGAACCTTTGGGCTAGGGTGTTGGAGCTAGAGTAATGCTCCCAGTCTATGTTTGGGTAGTTGAAGTCACCCAATATAATGGTGTTTGGAGAGACCTTCATATTTTCCAGTGTTCTCAGGAAGGCTGAGTGGGGTTCCTGGGCTTGGGAGGATGGTCTGTAGCAGGCTATAAACTGGAAGGCAGTTTTACCCACTGTTAGTTGCACATGGATAGTCTCTGATGCTTTGTGCTTTGCCACCAACCTGGAGGTGTGGGTATCTTTGAATATCGATACTCCTCCTCCTTTTGTGGTTCGGTCCATGTTTTGGGGCCGAAAAGCATGGTATGAGGTATAACCTGGTAGTGCTGGACTCTCGGGAGCCCTGAACCAGGTTTCTGTTACTGTACAGATATCTATGTTCTCCATGCTAAGGAGAGTTTCAAGTGCGTGCATCTTGAGGTTTAGACTTCTGGCGTTTGAGTAGCATTACTCTTAGTTTCATATCCCTTGTGATACCTATGGAGGTGGGTTTGTCTTTTGAGCCTTGCCTAAAAAAGGCACTATGGTGGTAGCAAGAGCCTTTGCCAATATCCGAAAGCCGAGGGGTGACAGGTGCAAGCCGTCCCTAGCGAAGCATCGTGGCTTGTCGAGCATATCTTCCCAGGCTGACAGGAATTGGATCCCCTTTGAATGACACCAGTACTTAAGCCAATTGTTGAAATTGATCATCTTGTCTTCATATTGTGGCATCATTCTTGGTGAGGATAAGATGCTACTCAAGGTCAATGTCATACCGGCCTGGGCTACATGCTCAGAGAGCTCCTCTATATCTCTTTTCATGTAGTCCAGGGAGGTACGTCTCAGGTCATTCACACCAGCATGGACAATGACTGAGTCATATTTGTACTTGCCTTGGAGTGACCTGAGTGCTTGTGTTATGTGGCGGATCCTAGTGCCCGATAGGCTGCTCACCGTGACCTTCTCCTTGTTCAGCCTGGTGAGCAGGACATCAGTGTGCCTGACTATAGTTACCTATTACAAGTGTATCAGGTGTGTTGTTTAGCCTTAAGGGCT
>NC_056739.1:1693357412-1693367412 GCF_019279795.1 Protopterus annectens
GTACTCAGCTGGGTTGAGGTCAGCTGAGTGGGTGCATGGTTTAAGTTTGGTAAGTAAGGTATAGATGAGGTCTGTCGAGACAGGTTGTAATTTGAAAGAGGGGGGTTTATCATTAAGGAAGTGAGGTACTTGAGTGGATTTTGGAGATAAAGTTGATGCCAGGGTAGTGACAGTGTCTAAGAAAAATGAGTTGAAAGTGTCAGCAATTTGTTTGGGTGTAGTTTGAGTGATGTTAGAGGGAGTTGGTGTTTTGGAATTGCCAGGGTGAATAAGTTTGTTGATACCTGCCCAGAATTTTTGAGGATTTTGACGTTGAGAGCATTGGAATTCCCAATAGTAATTTTTTTTTATCTTGGAATATTAGATGTTCTTCATTCCACATTGCTGCAGTCCTAACTATTGGGTAGTCCGCTGTCCAGTCGGCCCGAATACCAAAGTATATGGCTGACGTCGGTCAGGGCGCATTAGACTGACGTCAGTACGTCAGAGTACTAATGCGCATGACCGACGTCATATCCTCAGTCTTTTTTGCCGCATGGTCCGATGCAGAAGCAATTTTGCGAGTGCAGGTTGGCGTTCTGAAAGTTTCTGAAGTCAGAGTTTCAGACCGAATCAAAGTTGGCTAAGTACCCGTTGGGGAATATTTTGGTTTTCTTGCCTCAGTATTTAACGGATGTCAGAAAAAGTGAATAACTGTATTTCTTGTGGGAAACAGATACCTCATAGGGATTACCATACTTTGTGTATACCTTGTTTAGGGCCTGAGCACGTCGTTGTTGGATGCCGCTCTTGTGCTAGATTTAACAAACGCACTATTAAGAGAAGGTTAGACTGTGCCAGGTTAGTGTTTGGGAAGCGTTGTAATTATAAAATGCCGTCGGATGCTCCGGCCGCTTCGCTAAAAAGCATAAAGATAAAGCAGCAAAGCCTAGGGTGGAGGACCCGACAGTCCCAGACGTCGGTTCTTTGGAAGGCTCAGTGGAGCCAGAGGTTTTGCCAGGTGTCTCTTTGGAGTCTCAGGAAGAGACTTTACTGTTACAGGATGTATCCTCTCAGGAAGTAGGCCCGGCTGAGGGGCTTCTCAGGTGGCTGTTCTTCCCTCTCTTCCTAAGGTGGTTAGAGCCTCTCCTTCAGTTTCCAAGGCTTCTTTGAGGGCAGGCCAAGTTTAGCTTCTGTGGGGGTTTCTCCTAGTACTTCAGGATCTTTGCCTAAGAAACATATGCTTAAAATGGCAGAGGATTTGATTACTATGATTAGGGGTTCTATGCCCCCTCCTGATAAGAGGCCTAGGGTGGAACCTGAGTTTGAGAGTTTTGAGCAATGCTCGGAGGCTTGAGTGTTCGGCTGAAGACTTGCAGGAGTACCCTCCTTATTCTGATTCTGATGTGGATGATTCTACTCCTTCTGCTTCTCCTCCTGAGGATTTTTCATTTTCAGAGACTCTGCATTCCATGAGGGAACATTTTAAATGGGAAGGTCAAGATTTCTCTGATTCCAGGAAAAGGCTTAGGGAATTCTTGTTTTACCCCAGCATAGGCCTTTAGCTATACCTCCTGTTTTGAATGTGGTGGAAGATGTGTTTGCAGAGGCTTCCTGAATCCTGATTCTTTGCCTCCTGCCCCAGTTAAACCGGATAGGTATTATAGGGTGCCTGAAGCTCATAAGTATCTTTTTAAGAGTCCTAGGGCAGACCCAGAAACTGTCTCTCAGGGCCTAAAGGTGTGAAGGCCTCAGTTGTTAAAAATCCTGTCCCTCCTGATAAAGAGGCAAGGGCTTTGGATAGATGGGGAAAGAAAGTGTATACTTCTTCCACTTTAGCCATGAGGGCGTTGAATTGTCAGTTTCACATGTTAAAATATCAGAATTATCTTCTTTCACAGTTGAAATCTAAGGTGGATGCTCTGGCTGAAGGTATTGAGTGTAAAGAGTTGCAGGATTTAGTTCATGTGTTTGAACAGGTAGGTAAACATTCCTTGCAGTGTGGTTTTGATGCTGTGCAAGCCTCCTCCAGGGTGGCTGCCACTGGTTCTGTTCTTCGTAGGCACGCCTGGCTGAGAGATCAGAATTTAGCTGAGCATGTTAAGACAAGGATTTTGGATGCTCCTTTACAGTCTGATGTGTTGTTTGGTTCGCCTGTGGAAGCAGTTTTGAAGAAAATGGAGGACAAGGCTAAGTCTATGCAAACTGTTAAAGATTTTTGCAGGTGCAGCCTCCAAGTTTAGTAGAAATTGGCCTACTAAGGGATGGACTTATCCTGCTTATGATTCCCAGTCTAGGGGTAGGTCTAGGCGTGGTAGGGGCAGAGCTCAGGGTTCTTTTAGGCCTAGGACAGGGAGTTCCCCTGCTCAGACTTCTGGTGAGGGCAGGGTCAGTCCTTTCGTAAATAGACCCAATGACCTGCCTTTTCAGCTGCCAGTACATTCTCGCCTGGCAGCACCTTTGGGAGTAAGGCTGTCTCTTTTCAAAGAAAATTGGGATTTAATTACCCAAGACAGATGGGTTCTGGATATTATTCACCACGGTTACAGGTTTTATTTCCATACCTTGCCTCCTTTCAAAGGCATGCCAGACATTCCTCCTCTTCAAAGGACAGAGGCTCACAAGCAAATTTCTCTGTTGCTCCAAATAGGGGCCATTCAGTCAGTTCCTGTGCGGAAAGGGGCCTAGGATTTTATTCTCGCCTGTTCCTAGTACCAAAGAAGGGGAACACGTGGAGACCAATTCTGGATTTATCTATCCTCAACACTTATCTGGACATTCCCAAGTTCAAAATGTTGACGTTACAACAGCTTTTACCTCTGCTGGGCAAAGATCACTGGATGGTAACTTTAGATCTCAGGAAGCTTACCTTCATGTGCCAATCAGACTAAGTTGCAGGAAGTATCTGCGTTTCGAGCTGGAAATTCTCATTATCAGTTCTCTGCATTGCCCTTTGGCTTATCTACTGCCCAGAGTATTCACAAAGGTTCTGGCTCCAGTGATAGCTTACTTCAGGCTAAAAGGCATCCAAATCTATCCTTACTTGGGCGACTGCCTGATTCTGGCTCAAGAAAAGAAGATCTTCTACAGCATCTGGAATATGTCATAGCAGTGCTAAGATGCCTAGGGTATTCTGTGAACGAAATAAAGTCCAGTCTAGTACCCTCTCAAGACATGTGCTTTCTGGGTGTGAGACTGAATACAGCAGCCCAGATGGCCTTTTTAACCCCGGACAAACAAAAGAATCTTTCCAGTTACTTCCATCATCTATCTCTTCAGTCCGGGCTGACTGCAAGGACAGTCCTTCAAGCCTTAGGGTTCATGGCATCTTGTATCCTGGTGCTTCCCAATGCCAAACTGCATATGAGGAAGCTACAATGGTATCTCAAAAATCTGTGGACACAGCACTGCCAGGATTTGGACACTGTCATTCAAATAATACCTTGCATTCAAAAGGAATTTTTGTGGTGGGCTCAGGAATGTCACCTAAACAAGGGACTCTCTGTGACCCGGCCAGAGGCAAGTCAGATTCTAACGACAGATGCCTCAGATGTTGCTTGGGGAGCTCATCTAAATGGAAAGTGGATACAAGACAACTGGCCTGCCAGACTACAGCATCTACATATCAACATGAAAGAGATGTTAGCAGTTCAGTTTGCATTAATTGCTTTCAAGGAGTTACTTCTTCCAGGGCAGGTGTTGATTCTAACAGACAACACAACTGTCATGTGGTACATCAACAAACAAGGGGAACACATTCTTACCCATTGTGCAGACAAGCAATGATTTTATGGGAGACTGCGCTCAGTCTGCAACTAACTCTTCAGGCAAGGTTTCTGCCGGGAGCACAGAACTCCTTAGCAGATGTATTAAGCAGACAAATCCTGGATCCCCACGAGTGGAAACTGGATCTTCATGTATTTCAAAATTGACAGTGTCATGGGGAACTCCAGACATAGATCTGTTAAGCTTCTCCACTAAACCACCAGCTGCCAATGTTTTGCACCTAAAGGATTTCATCACACAGCTTGGAAAGTGGATGCTCTTTCTTTCAGTTGGAAAAATCTTCATGTGTATGCCTTTCCACCTCTGCCTCTTCTTCCAAAGGTGCTTCTAAAGGTCAGACAAGACAAGCCAAGGATGATTTTAATAGCTCCAGATTGGCCTCGGCAGCACTGGTACCCATTACTGAGGAGTCTGGTAAGGAAGCCTCCATGGCCTTTACCCTTGATTCCACACCTGTTGTCTCAGAAGGACGGTCATCTGCTCAATGTCAAGCTTCACTCTCTACATCTAACAGCCTGGCATATTCTGTTTTGAAAGACAGCAGGTCTCAGCTTCCTCAACAAGTTTTAAATGTGATTATGGAAGCCAGAAGACCTAGTACAAGGAAAGTGTACGCAGAAAAATGGAAGAGATTTTTGTTTTGGAGTGCAGCAAACAATTTGGAGATTACTGAGCCAAATTTGAGTGTGGCTCTTCAATATCTTACTGAGTTACTGGACAAAGGTTTGTCTTTCTCTTCCATTAAGATTCATGCTGCAGCAATTTCAGCTCACTATGATTGTGACCCACCATTGTTTTCGCATCCTTTGTTCAAGCAATTTCTTAGAGGGGCAAAGAATATAAGACCCCCACGTAGAGCTCCTACTCCTGCTTGGGATCTCAATTTTGTGTTGGAGAAACTTACTCTACAACCTTTGAGCCTCTTGGCTACTGCTGAATTGAAATACTTGTCATGGAAGACTGGCTTTTTGTTGGCCATTACTTCTGCAAGAAGGGTTTCTGAGTTGCAGGCCCTTACGGCAGTGGAGCCTTTTTTGATTTTTCATAAGGATAGGGTATCTTTACGTACTAATCCTTCCTTTATGCCTAAGGTGGTTTCTAGTGTGGCTTTAAACCAAACTATTCATTTGCCTACCTTTTATGCAGATCCCCAAAATAAAGGGGAAAAGATTTTGCACACTTTAGATGTACACAGGCTATTGCGTTATTATTTGAGCAGGACTAAGGATTTTAGGCAGTCTCAGCAGTTGTTTGTTTCTTTTGCTTTGACTTCAGGGCAAGCCTGTGTCAAAACAAACTATTTCTAGGTGGATTGGGTGTTGCATTACATTTTGTTATTCCCATCATGACAAGGAGATTCCAGCTGGGATTAGGCCTCATTCCACTAGGGCTACTGCCACTTCCACAGCATTTCTAAGGGGTGGCAACTAAGGATATTTTGGAGGCAGCTACTTGGAGTTCAGTGCATACTTTCTCTAAGCATTATCACCTTCCTCTCTACTCTAAGTCTAGGGCTGGTTTTGCCACAGCTATTTTGCAAGGCATGTTGTCAGTTCCTGCTTCCTTATGATTTGCCAGCCTCCCTTACCTCTGCTTTGGGATTCTACCCAATAGTTAGGACTGCAGCAATGTGGAATGAAGAACATAGTACAGTTTTGTACCTACCATAAATGTAGATGTTCGAGGATCCACATTGCTGCAGTCCAATTTACCTCCCTCCTTCCCTCTGTGTTTAGGGGTGGTTGTGTAGGTGAGGTTATATTCTGCTTATTGTGTATATATTGTATATATATTTTTTGGTGCAGGTATTTTGGGAGTTTTTGTTTTTGGCCTTATCTTTTCAGGGTCTTCTGACATCTGGGGCAAGAAAAGACTGAGGATATGACGTCGGTCATGCGCATTAGTACTCTGACGTACTGACGTCAGTCTAATGCGCCCTGACCGACGTCAGCCATATACTTTGGTATTCGGGCCGACTGGACAGCGGACTACCCAATAGTTAGGACTGCAGCAATGTGGATCCTCGAACATCTACATTTATGGTAGGTACAAAACTGTACTTTTCTTTTTTTTCGTTTCTAAGTTGTTTAAGGATTATGTGGTCAGCTGGGTTTTTGGTAGATCTCCATTTGTTCCAAGTCTTATTTCTGAGTAGCATTTTTTGTTTGGTTTCTTTAGATAACCAGGGAGCAGTCCTAGCTTTGGTTTTTATTAGTCTTTTGGGGGCATGGAGGTTGAGAATTTGGAGGAATTTGTTGTTGAAGTATGAAACAGCCTCATCAAGAGGTAAATATTTTAGAGAAGACCAATTACAAGCTTTGAGTTCTAGGTGGAAGTTGGCTTGTTTGAAATTTGTTTTGTTCCTGGTAGTTCTGAGTTGAATATTATTGGCTATATGGCTCTTTAGTCTGTTGATGAAAGTGATTAAATGGTCACTAATATTATCCGGTAGTGTTCCTGTGGTATAGGTCATGGGGTTGCAATTAACTAGTATCCAGTCCAGGATGCTCTGTTTAGAGCTGGTTTTGTCTATTCTTGTAGGGATGGTAATCAGTTGTTAAAGCCAGAGAGATTTATATGTGAAGAGGGTATTTGGGAAATAAAAGAATTCCAGTCAATATTAAAGTCTCCTAGTAGTATAGTTTCCTGAGGGAAGGAGGTTGAGAGCCAGCTAAGAAGGTTTTCAAGGGTGTTAATGTTATTTCCTAGTGGGATGTAACAGCAAATGATATAGATGGATTTATTTGTATTCAATTGTAATTTGGTCATTAAGATTTCAGTATTGCATAATGAGGGAGGTTTGGTATCTAGTAGGGTAACCAGTAGTTCAGTTTTGTAAAGTACTGCAACCCCTCCACCCTTTTTGATATTGCGGTCAAGTCTAATGATATTATATCCTGGTGGTATTATGTCAATGTCTTTGGTGTCTGCCTTTAGCCAGGTTTCAGTTAGGCAAAGGATATCAAAGGAGTATAAGTCAAGGAGGGCATGGAGTTGAGTTGTCTTATTATTCAGGCTACGAATATTAAGGTGGGCTATCTGAAGAGAAATGGGGCTGGAGGGAAGACTAGAATAAGTTGCCTGTTTAATTGAGGGGATAGTAGGGTAATAGGTATTTGTGCCTGGATTGGGGTGAATGTCTCCATAAGTGAATAAAAGTTGTTGGTGACTATAGGTATGTTTGCAAAGTTTGGAAAATAATGGCAAAGGCTTCACAAGTTGAAAAAACTTGATATGTGTTGCTCTGTGGTATTGAGGTTTAAGGTATGAAGAAGATGAGGTAATTTTGCAGTGAGATCGTTGGATGTATTCATAATGGGTGTTAGTTTGTTTTGCTGTTAGATGGGATAGAGTAAGCTTTCTATTTTCATAGAAGGTAAGGGAGTAGGAGATGAGAAGAGTATTTAGGAGTAGGATGGAGTAGAGAAGGATGTTATATTTGGAAATGCTTAGGTTATACATAGTAAGTGAAGGTGTGTTCAAAGAAACAGGAATAGGATGACCAGGGGATAGGGAAATAGAAGGGTAAAGCTAATTAATCTTGTTATATTATAGGTTGATGTAGCACTGGACTCGGGTGTGGAGATAGAGAGGTAATAGGATGGAGCTAATTAAGTCTGAGATGTTATTGGTGGAAATAGTAGTGGGATGGGTTATACACGTATAAGTGTAGGGCCACTGGGGGTGGGTGGGAATTGGGGGGTAGGGTAGGGGAGTGAGTGAGAGGCTTAACGGAGCGGGTAGAGCAAGGAAAGGTAAATTGCACAAAAAACAATCAGTTAGCTTGATTGTGAGGTGGATCAGAGAGACCTGGAGGGAAGTTAGGGTATACAGACTAAGCTAATACAATAATGGATTCCTGAGCATTACCACAAAAATTGGTAAATGAAGGGAGGGCAGGAGGGTCAAAAACATATATTATACATACAACTACAGGAAGGTATAAGCAGAGAGATGTTGGTATATATTCCCTTCTAGGTCTAGCTTTACTAGGTGAGGAAAAACAGAGCTAGGGAGAAAGCCTCAGGACGGGACAAGGTAGCACTACATGGGTTAAGTACTCGAAACTGTATAGTAAGTTTCGCCGAGGTTGCTTCTCTTAAGGGCGGGAATACCAAATTGGAAGAAAAGCAGACTTATGCTGCCATCTAGTGGCCTTAGGATGTAATTACTACCTAAGATATCAAGCTGATGAAAATGGGCAAGGGTAACAAAGTAGCGTAGATGAAAGGGAAGTAAGGGTTATGTTAAGCTGCTGGTGGACACGAGGCAGAGCCCTATCCTCACAACTAAATGTCCCCAGAATTGGTACAGACAGTAAATACTGATTAGATAGTAGCACTAGTAGGAACATACATGTAGCAAATCTTATTCAAGATGCTGTACAAGGTTCCGTGGAGAAACCGTTATTTCGCTCTACTGGTGGCAGTTGAGTGGAGGGCAGTCCGCTGGGCAGGTAACCTCAACAGGAGAGGACTAGTACACCCTACAGTAGGCAAGCTACGGGTAAGCCAGCAGCGTGCAGGATGGGCAGTTAACCTGGGGAGTAGGTATTTAAAAAAAAAAAAAAAAAAAAACCAATATATGTATGCATGTGTGTGTGTGTATGTATATATATATATATATATATATATATATATATATATATATATATATGTGTGTGTATATATGTGTGTGTGTGTGTGTATGTATAAATATATATATATATATATATATATATATATATATATATATATAAATATATATATATATATAATATATATATATATATACACACATACATATACATACATGTATGTATGTGTATATACTGAGATTTAAAAACGTACAGTTACAGGCTTGCTGTTCTGAACTGTTTGTAAGTTTCTTGGAGGCCATTTTTTGCTTGGGCTAAAGGGAAGTCTCTCTGTTCATTAGTGGCAGTGATAAACCTTGAGCAGCCTGCCTGCCCCTGTGCGAGTGGTTACTGAGTTGAAACTGTAGTTTTATTGGCCATTTTGGGTCCATTCCAAACTCCTTGATCTTCCTCTCTTAAATCCCTCTTTTGCGTGGTTTTGCGTGTTTTTGTGCATAGCGCAACAATGGGCAGCACCACCTAATTGGGTTTAAACTATTCCTGGCTCCACAAACTCTGCTCTTCACTTTTTCCCTTAGAACTGCTCTATCTCTCAATTTAAACACCATATTCTCATTCTAAGGCCCTTCAATGGGCCAAATTAGTAATCTCACAAGTTAACACTATTAAACCATAAGCACTACTTACTGTTATACTCTCTACGATTACCTTGTCTCGTACTGGTCCGTCTTAATTCAGTTTCCCTATATTACTCTAGCATGTCCAAAGGTCAGTCAATGGTTTCCTCTCCAGTCCAGCTGGTGAATCTGGGAATTTTGAGGCAATGTTACAACTGTCTCATGTACACGGTCAACCCTCTCCTCCTCCAAACAGGTTCAAATATATGTGAGAGATGCAACTATATAGCCAAACTGGAGGCTGAGCTCTCTCATCTCAAAACTGGTGAAACCTGTCAGGAGGAGAAGGTAACCTCACACAACACAATTCCAGTATCACATAGTCCCACCACATCAGTGAACCAAACACATAAATACACAAAAACATACTCGGAGGCTCTAAATAAAAATCTACCTAAGCAACAGAGACCTCCAAAGCAGACATCCAAGCAAACGCTACCCCAAAACAAAACACACACAACACATGGCCCACAAAGTCAGTGTGCCAAGCAGCCACAGCCCTTAAGGATGAATAACACACCTGATACTCTTGTAATAGGTGACTCTATTGTCAGACACACTGACGTCCCGCTCACCAGGCTGAATAAAGAGAAGGTCACAGTGAGCTGCCTGTCGGGCGCTAGGATCTGCCACATAACGCAAGCACTCAGGTCACTCCAAAGCAAATACTAATATGACTCAACCATTTTACATGCTGGTGTGAATGACCTGAGACGTACCTCCCTGGACTACATGAAAAGAGACATAGAGGAGCTCTCTGATCATGTAGCCCAGGCCGGAATGACCCTGACCTTTAGCAGCATCTTACCCTCACCCAGAATGATGCCACAGTACAAAGAGACAATGATCGATTTTAACAACTGGCTAAAATTTTGGTGTCATTCTAAGGGGATCAGCCTGTCTGTCAGCCTGGGATGACATGCTCGACAAGCCACGTTCTTCGCTAGTGACGGCTTGCACCTGTCACCACTGGGCTTTCGGA
>NC_056739.1:1693372412-1693379912 GCF_019279795.1 Protopterus annectens
AAGTTCAGTTCTTAATATATATATATATATATATATATATATATATATATATATGTGTGTGTGTGTGTGTGTGTGTGTGTGTGTGTGTGTGTGTGTGTGTGTGTGTGTGTGTGTGTATGTTTATACAGGTTCATAGGTTTATACTAGGCTATCTGCCCTAAGGCATTTATAAGCCTAGCCCAAAGTTTTGTGGCTTACGCCACCCCTTGTGTTAAAAAATACTGTGCCCATTAGTTTGTTGTGCCTCTGTCCAGCAGTGATACAGAGATGATTCCCGGGGTAAACCTACCATCTCCCATCCACCGGTCAAGATTTCTCTTGAACAGAGCCAGCGAGGTGCTCTGCCTCACATGGACTGGGATTTTATTCCACAGCATAGGGAGTCTCTGGGTGACAAATCTATCCCTCCAGCATGTCCTATTTATATCCGTGCTAAGGTTTAAGTCGCTTGCTCTAGTGGATCTGGCAGATTTGGATTTTTTGAGGTGGAGCATGTCCATTAATTCCGGGTTGGACATGGCCTTGTATGTCAGGCACAGGTCGGCTCTGAGCAGGCGGTATGCGACTGAATAGAGCTGGAGTTTCTTCAGTCTGGCAGCATATGACAGATTTTGGAGTCCCTTTATCCTTTTGGTGAGGAACTTTTGGGGTCTCTCCAATTGCTGCAGGTGTCGGGTGAGATACATCCCGAATGGGGCATTGTACTCGATCATTGGTCTGATAAGTGAAGAGTACAGGGGAACAATGACCTCACTTGATCTGGATGTGAATCCCTTCATGATCAGGTGGGCAATGTAGAAGGTCTTTCTAACCACTTTAGCAATGTGAGTGTCAAAAGAAAGGCCACTGTCAACCTGGGTCCCCAGGTCCCTGATAACCTCTTCTGTGCTTACTTGATTGCCACCTATATGGTAGCTTGGGGTTACGTTGTTTTTCCCGAAGGGTATGACTATACATTTTTTGGCATTTAACTTCAGGCCATGGCTCTGGCACCAGTTATCAGTTTCCGTGAGACCCCTCTGAAGGATATCTGTGTCCGATGTACTTTCCACTATGGCGCCCAGTTTGCAGTCATCTGCAAACTTTGTCAGCCATAGTCCTCCTATGTTTGCCTGTACTTCTGAGAAGTAGATGCCGAACAACAGGGGGCCAAGGACTGAGCCCTGTGGGACCCCACTTGTGACCGGCTTGGAGTCTGACATGGCGCCAGCAACTCTAACCCTGTGGGTTCTGTCCTTTAGCCAGTTTGCAACCCATTGCCCACCTGATCATGAAGGGATTCACATCCATATCTAGTGAGGTCATTGTTCCCCTGTACTCTTCACTTATCAGACCAATGATCGAGTACAATGCCCCATTCGGGATGTATCTCACTCGACATCTGCAGCAATTGGAGAGACCCCAAAAGTTCCTCACCAAAAGGATAAAGGGACTCCAAAATCTGTCATATGCTGCCAGATTGAAGAAACTCCAGCTCTATTCAGTCGCATACCGTCTGCTCAGAGGTGACATGTGCCTGACATACAAGGCCATGTCCAACCCGGAATTAATGGACATGCTCCACCTCAAAAAATCCAAATCCACCAAAACCACTAGAGCAAGCGACTTAAACCTTAGCACGGATATAAATAGGACGTGCTGGAGGGATAGATTTATCACTCAGAGACTCCCTATGCTGTGGAATAAAATCCCGGTCCATGTGAGGCAGAGCACCTCGCTGACTCTGTTCAAGAGAAATCTAGACCTGTGGATGGGAGATCGTAGGTTTACCCCGGGAATCATCTCCGTGTCACTGCTGGACAGAGGCACCACAAACTAATGGGCACAGTATTTTTTCATATAAGGGGTGGCGTAAGCCACAAAAATTTGTGCTAGGCTTATAAATGCCTTAGGGCAGATAGCCTAGTATAAACCTATGAACCTATGAACCTATCTTGTGACATATGGGTTTACATTTAATCTGGTAAGTTTCTCTGTAATACCCGAGTGGGGTATTGTGTCGAAAGCTTTTGCAAGGTCAAGGTAGGCTGTATGGACTGCCTTTCCCTCATCAATGGCCTTGGTGACTTGTTTCGAAGAAGTCGACCAAGTTCAAAAGGCATGATCTGCCCTTGACAAAGCCAAACTGGGTCGGGTCCAATGTCTGCAAGTCCCCTATGTCTTTGTTTATGAGTTCCATTATGATCCTCTCCATAGCTTTGCAGACCAGGCTTGTTAAGCTTATGGGGCGGTAATTTCCAGGGTCCGTGGAGGTACCGCCTTTGTGGAGTGGGACCACAGTTGCCGTACGCCACTCCTTGGGCACGTATTCTGTGGTAAGGCTAAGATTAAACAGCTGCCTTATATGCGGGTTTAGTTCCTCTTTGAGTTCGTGTAGCACACATCCGGGGACACCATCCGGTCTCATTGATGCTGTGTTTTTAGCTTTAGAGAGAGCAGCTTTCACCTGCGCATTAGAGATGTCTGGGAGGCTACACTCCGCTGGGATAGTTCTCTCCTTTTGAGGGGGTGAGGGTGGTGAAGTTTGCACTGAACCGGTCTGCCAGTATGTTGGCAATGTCTGTGGGTTCAGTGATTTTTGTATCATTTTGGACTTATTCTGCGCATATCTGGGAGTTTCCACCCAGGTTTCTAACATAGCTGAAGAAGGCCTTATGATTGTCTTTTGAATCTATTGCAATTTTTCTCTCAAATTTGGCCTTGGATGATTTTATGAGTGCTCGTATTTTTTTACCAATAATGATCAAGGGTGTCTTCTCTTTTATGGATTTTGCTCCATCATGTAACAGCTTTCTCCTCTTATTGTAAAGTTTGTTTATGGCTGGGGTCCACCAGACTGGACGTTTGCCCTTGGTGGAAAGAGTCTTGGTTTTATTAGGGATTGTCTGATCCATGCAGTCCTGGAGGTGTTCGTAGAAGGCATTTGTGAGGGCTTCCGCAGCTTGGGTTGTGGTTTCCACTGGCTCGGGGGCCTTGGAGGA
Source organism: Protopterus annectens (assembly GCF_019279795.1). Lineage (NCBI taxonomy): Eukaryota > Metazoa > Chordata > Ceratodontiformes > Protopteridae > Protopterus > Protopterus annectens. The sequence goes on from NC_056739.1 coordinate 1,693,375,394, forward strand.
TACCACACCAGTCTTGAGTAGTGTGAAGTTTGCTTTAGAGAAGTTCTTCACTGTGGTCTTTTTTGTTTGGGGTGGGGGCGGGATGTGGATTTCCAGTGAGATAAGTTTGTGATCTGATATCACCAATGACGGATATAGTTCCGGTGTGGAGCATTTTGTCCCCATGTTTGTTATGATGAGATCTAGTATATTTTCTCCTCTTGTGGGAATGGTGACTCGTTGTTCCATGGCATTTGAATTTATGAACTCCAGGAACCTTTGGGCTAGAAAGTTGGGGCTTGAGTAATGTTCCCAGTCTGTATTCGGGTAGTTGAAGTCACCCAATATAATGGTGTTTGGAGATACATTTATACCTTCCAGTGTCTTCAGGAAGGCTGTGTGGGGTTCCTGAGTTTGAGAGGGTGGCCTGTAGCATGCTACAAATTGTAGAGCAGTTTTGCCTATGGTTAATTGCACCTGGATGGTTTCCGATGCTGCGTGCGTTGCCACCAACCTGGAGATGTGGGTATCCTTGATGAATATGGATACACCCCCTCCTTTTGTGGTGTGGTCTGGGTTTTGGGGCCGGAACGCATGATATGAGGTAAAACCTGATAGTGCCGGGGTGCTCTCAGGAGCCTTGAACCAGGTTTCATTCACAGCACAGACATCGATGTTCTCCATACTGAGAAGGGCCTCGAGAGCGTGCATTTTGAGATTTGGACTTCTGGCATTGAGCAGCATTACCCTTAGTTTCTTCCCATTTTTGTTTTCTAGGGTGGTAGGTTTAGAATTTGAGCCTTGCCTAAAAAAGGCACTATGGGGGTGGCAAGAGTCTTAGCCAATATCCGGAATCCCAGGGGTGACAGGTGCAAGCCGTCCCTTGCGAAGCAGCATGGCTTGTCAAGCATGTCATCCCAGGCAGACAGACACCAGATCCCCTTTGAATGACACCAGAAATTAAGCCAATTGTTAAAGCTGATCATCTTGTCTCTATGTTGTGGCATCATTCTTGGTGAAGGAAGGATACTGCTCAGGGTCAGGGTCATACCTGCCTGGGCTACATAATCAGAGAGCTCCTCTATGTCTCTTTTCATGTAGTCCAGGGAGGTACGTCTCAGGTCGTTCACACCAGCATGGACAATGACTGTGTCATATTTGTACTTGCTGTGTAGTGACCCGAGTGCTTGTGTTATGTGGCGGATTCTAGCGCCCGATAGGCAGCTTACTGTGACTCTCTCCTTGTTCAGCCTGGTGAGTGGGACGTCAGTGTGTCTGACTATGGAGTCACCTATGACAAGTATGTTTGGTGTTGTATTTGGCCTTAAGGGCTGTGACTGCTTTGCACACTGATTTTGTGGTTTGTGTTGCCTGTGGTGTGTCATGAGGTGGCAGTTGCTTGGATGTCTGCTTTGGAGGCCTCTGCTGTTTAGGTAAATTTTTGCTCAGAGCCTCCGAGTATGACTTTGTGTGTTTATGTGTTTGATTCATTGTTGTGATAGCTTTATGTGAGACTGGTTTTGTGGTGTGTGTAGTTGCCTTCTCCTCCTGTCTGGTCTTGCCAGTCCTGAGTTGAGAGAGCTCAGCCTCCAGTTTGGCTAAATAGCTGCATCTCTCGCAAGTATATTTGTTATGTGGGAGGAGGAGAGGGTTGTCAGTGTACATGAGGCAATTGTAACATTGCCTCAATATTCCCAAATTCACCAACTGGACAGGAGAGGATGCCAGCATCTGGCCCTTCGACATGCTAGAGAAATTTAGAAGTTAGGGGTGTAACTGAATAAGAGAGGACTTAGTAAGGAAGTGGGTACTCCTGGGGGAGGGTGGGTTGCTAGTGAGGGACTTTGTTTAATACAGAAGTGCTAAACCTGAAAAGAAGATGCTTTTAAGACAAGTAAAAGCTTTTAGGAACAAGTGCTGCGCTTTTTAGTTAAGGGATATACTGTTTAGATTACTAGTAGAGCAGTTCTAAGGGAAAAAAATGAAGAACAGACTTTATGGAGCCAGGAAAAAGTTTAACCTTGTTAAACCAGTGCTGCCCGATGCTGCTCTAGTGGCAACTCCGCGCTAAAGCACTCTAAAGCGTGCTTGATAGCAGGGGCTGGAAAGAGCCAGGAATTGACCCAAAACAGCCAATAACACTACAGTTTCAATATGAAAAATGCTCAAACTAGGCAGCTATGCAGAAAAACTTATCAAATAAACAGAGGAAACATACTTAAAATCTCAAAAGTGGCTCCTTTCTTCTCTCAGCGTTTTCTCCTCTTGGTGGGTGCTTCACCAACAGCCAACAAGCCTGAAAAGACTTGTGTATATATATATATAGATTTATAGATATTTATAGATATATATGTGTATGTGTGTATATATATATATATATATATATATATATATATATATATATATATATATATGCGTGTGTGTGTATATATATATATATATATATATATATATATATATATGTGTGTGTGTGTGTGTGTGTGTGTGTGTGTATATATATATATATATATATATATATATATATATATATATATATGCGTGTGTGTGTGTATATATATATATATATATATATATATATATATATATATATATATATATATGTATATATATATATGTGTGTGTGTATATATATATATATATATATATATATATATATATATATATATAGAAATATATATAGAAGACCAAAAACCAAGCACAAATGGAAGGCACGGTGTGTATCAAATAATACACTGAGGTACTGAATAATAAATCCAAGACTCGAGCAGATAAACTCAATGAAGTCCAGTATAATGAGAAGTCCAAAAATGTAAAAAAACAAAAGTTTATTCCATAAACGTAAGCGCTTTCGCGGTCCTGCCGCTTCATCAGACGTAACAATTTGACATATAGCAAACCCACATATATATAAAAAAATTTAAAATACGTCACATCCTGTATTCCGCTAAATAGACACATAATTAGACAATTAAATTGAATAAACAGTTTAAAAATTAAAAATACATATTGAGACTTTGTAAACAATTCATTCTATGCATTATACTGTAAATAGTAGATAGAATAATCACTTAAGGGGTCTAGCCTTTAATAAAGGTCTTAGCGGTACATTTTCATTTAACCCATGACCGCGGTGTGCCTGTAGACGAAGAATCCATTTAGTCTCGGCAGCTTCAGTCAAATTCGTTAAATCCCCACCTCTCAGATTAATAGATTGCACATATAGAACCTGAAACAAAAAATAATGGTTCTTATTCAAAAGCAAAGATAACATAGAATTTAAATAGTAAAGCCTATTCATAACAACAATGCGTCCGCCCTTGTCGGCGGGACGCACAATAATAGCATTGTTCGCTTTAATGATAAAAATGCTTCACGCTCAGACATAGATAAATTATCTGTATTACATAAAGAATCAGATTTAAAGTCATTGTAAATGTCATTTTCTACGCTTTTTAGAAACAATTCCAAATTAGGCCTTAAATGCGGATTAATACAAAAAAATAATGGTTCTTATTCAAAAGCATATGTTTAGATATTGCACTACATTTATCTAGCCTAGCAAAACAATACAAATGGTCCCTCACTCGTTCTCTGAGTCCCAACAAGGGACCTAATTTTATTCCGAGCACTAAAGCTGATATTAGCGATTTTCTTCTCGCTATCAGATTATATGTGAGGAACATTAATCTGAAACTCATTTATAAGGACTGTATAGATGCAGGTGAGCATACTTTTAGAAAGAAGAGTTGTATCAATCCGCATTTAAGGCCTAATTTGGAATTGTTTCTAAAAAGCGTAGAAAATGACATTTACAATGACTTTAAATCTGATTCTTTATGTAATACAGATAATTTATCTATGTCTGAGCGTGAAGCATTTTTATCATTAAAAGCGAACAATGCTATTATTGTGCGTCCCGCCGACAAGGGCGGACGCATTGTTGTTATGAATAGGCTTTACTATTTAAATTCTATGTTATCTTTGCTTGCCTGCAATGCATATGAGAATGTTTCATTAGATAATGTAGAAACTTCTATCAACAATATATCTAATATGTTGTCTGAATGTAAAATTCTAGGTCTTCTAACTGATGAACTTTTTGAGTTTTTTTCAGTTGAATATCCATTGATACCTTGTATCAATGGACTTCCGAAAATTCATAAGGACGATAAAAATCCACCTATGCGTCCTATAGTTGCGGGAGGGGGGTGGGCAACGGAGCCCATTTCCATATATCTTGATTTTAAACTTAAGCTAGTTCTAGTGCAAAACCAATATGTCTTACGGGACACTGCACATTTTTTGGGTGATTTGTTCCATTTTGTGAGCAATAATTGTATCCCAGATTTGGGACTTGTAACGATGGACGTTACTTCACTATTTACTTGCATACCCAATAATTTGGGTATTGAACTAGTTAAGAATATACTTTCTGAAACTTTTTCATCTAGTGAAGCTGATTTCTTATGTCTATTGTTTGAAATAGTGTTAGATAATAATTTTTTCATTTTTATGGATGTCATCTATAAACAGTCCACTG
>NC_056739.1:1693384912-1693387412 GCF_019279795.1 Protopterus annectens
ACGTGACTTGGCCAAAGCTTTCAGTACAATTCCTCACTCAGGCATTGTAGAAGAGCTAAATAAATTGTGACTAAACCTTCTCACCCACTGGATTGCTAACTGGCTCACGGATAAGACACACAATTTTAAAATAGGGGAAGTTACCGCTACAGAGAGACCAGTCACTAGTGGAGACCCCCAGGGATCTGTGCTGGGGTCCTCTCCTGTTTGGCATCTACTTTTTTTTAATTAAAACCAATACTGAACAGCTCTTGCTGACTTAATTTGAAGAGGGCTACAAGCTAGCAGCAGTCATTTAATCACCAAATGAATTAGCCATCCTGCAGGAACGTTTGTCTCAACTGGTGTCAAAATCATGGTCTGAAAGTAGGCAAAAATGCATTATAGTATCCTTTGGGAAGTCATCTACCCCAGGAAGCTACCACATTGAAATTATGCCCCAAGAGTTGTCCCATTTGTTTAGGATTTGGGAACTTGTGTCGACACTGATTGACGTTTGACCAATATGTGTCTGTTGTAAGAAAGTCTTTCTATATTGTACCGCTTAGAAGCACAGGGATTTTGTTTAGATCTAGGGATGTCATTGTCCTTTTTACTCAGCCCTCAGAGTCAGTGAATATAATGCCCCTTTTGTCATATACAGAATTTGACAGTAGTCCAGACACACACAACTGGAATGACCACAGAGATACCCTACTAAAAGGTTACAAGGCCTAAACAACTTGTCCTAGATGGAGTGACTCAAAGCCCTGACACTACACTCTGAATCCTACAGACTGCTAAGAGGTGACCTTTGTCTAGTATACAAGACATTATCAGACCCATTACTGATGGATTTAGTGCCCATCAGCTAATGCCTTGTTGGTGCAGCGGCTAGCGTTGTCGCCTCCCAGCAAGAGGTTCTTCCATTGGATTCTCTGCTGGAGCGCCTTCTGTGTGGAGTCTGCATGTCCTCCCCATGGTCAAGTGACCTATGAAGACATGCAGGTAGGTGCGTGCGTGAATGCGTGTCCTTCTTTGAAGATTGGGCATTGGGCTGGCACCTCGACAGTGTAAAAATTCACTGCCAATCATTAGCTGACCGAACTTCTGCAGTAGCAACCCCTAACCGGGAAAAGCCGAAAGAAATTACTAGCAAGTCCGATGTTATCAGAAATACTTGATCTAGAGATCTCGTTGCTACTTTAACAAAATGGTTTGGAGCAACATGTATATTTTGCTGAGGATACTGCTGCTATGGAACAGAGTCCCCGTCCACATAAAACAAAGCTCATCCCTTTCCATTTTCACTTGCAACTTAGATCTGCCGATGGGCAAACACAATATTTAATCCACGACTGCCTCCTCTACTACTGTCGGACAGTTGCAGCTTCTGAAAGCTTTATCCCATGCATGGGTCCGCTCAAATTATCTGTGGTATGAAATGGTGTAGTTTATCTCGAGCACAAAAAGGGAAATTGGCTAGTCTTAAATTGGCTGACAAGGGCAGCTAGCCTAGTACTAATCTATGAACCTTTAAGTGATTAAATATGGTAGCAGTCTTGAAGCAGGACAAAGTACAGATATGTATAGATTTTCAAGAGTTGAATACATGAATCAATGGGGAATATTTTCCACTTCAGTTAGACACTTCTGCAGGAAATGCTTAATGTGTAGTAGTACTACTACTGTATTCTTAGTGTTGGCTAAGGATTCTTCCAGGTTAAGCTAGGTGAAGCTGCTTCTAAGCCATGGTTACCATTTGTAATCTGTTCATCTGTGTTAAGTATTCCAGTAAGCTATAACGGACGTGATTGAAAGGTTAGCTGGTGCATTCTTTATTACTGGTAAACATATCTGGGGAGCTACTGAGCTGGAACAACTGACTTGTTTTAAGTTAGTCTGCTTGGCAGATTAAGCCAAAGATGGCTTAAATCTGAACAAAAGAGTTTTTGATATGTGTAACTTTCTTTACATACCTGGGACCTGTATTTACTTCTGAATGATTTGAGCATGATTCTGACAAAGTTAATGCATCTGTGAGTATGCCAAAGCTCCTAACCAATAACTTTATATGCCTTTTTTCATTATGATACACTATCATTTCAAGTTCATCCCTAAAATGTCAGATATCAGTTTAGCTTGGGAAGTTCCTAGTGCATAATGTGGCATATTTTGTACAGCATGATAAATGTTGAATTGATAAACCCATCTGGTCTCTGATGTGTTGCAACCCACTGCTCTACACAGAGACTAGCAAGCATGGCCTTGGTGCAGTGTTTTGTAGGAAGGTAAGCCAGGTTCTTTTGGGTCAAGAGCTATGATTAATATCTTTTCTGTACGAGTTTAGTTGGGTTGTCAAGTTTCATGGCTGTGTGCAGAGTTTGCATGTCCTCCCTTTGTTCACATGGGTTTCCTGTGGTTTCCTTCCACATTCCAAAGACGTGCAGTAAGGTGAGTCAGAGATTCTAAATTGCCTGTAAGGGTGAATGAGTACATTTGTTATGGAAGATTTTTCTGG
>NC_056739.1:1693389912-1693444912 GCF_019279795.1 Protopterus annectens
GTCCCCTGACAGCTATAGTTATACAGCATGTTTATGAAAAGTTCTCCAGGCATGTCTAGTGTAATGCAGTTCAAATAAAGTGAAATATGCTGTACATTTATGCGATTTAAATTTTTTTTTTTTTTTATTTATGTGGTTATGGATTACTTTTCTGTCACAGCAATGGAACAGCATATGATGAGAAATCAAGTCCTGTTTATTAAAGTGAATGTCAGGGATTTCTGTAGTGAGATCGAAGAAGAGGGAGGAAGCAAATACCTTAATTTGAATTATTGCATTTTTATATAACCCATTAAACAATCAATATCTGAAAAATTACACATTGAAATAAAGAAATTTAAGTCTTCGGTTTAAACACATTTTTAATCATAACACTGAAAGATGCATTGCAATAACTCAAACTGCATGTTGAGCTAGTTATGACTCCTAAATGTAGATGTAATTGCAAGTAATGAGACCTCCTAGTGATTTAATAGCAAAACAATTTGCACAGGTATACATTTGCATACTGTTCGGCTGTCAAGTCAAGAGGAGGTCACATTACTTGAAAGTACAGCTGTAGCAGATGTGTATTTTTCCCCCAATGAGGTGATGTTTTCAAAGCATGCCATCTATCTGCTCCTGTTCCGGCCCCTTTGTCAAATGTTAGAACTCAATGTGGCCCACGAATCAAAAAGTTTGCCCACCCCTGTAGTAGATAATCCTCCTGGGCTGAAGTCAGATCTCCCATCCTTCATCAAAACGTAATGTATATAGTATTGATGTATGTTTCTTTGTTGGGTTGAGGAGTTCATGTGGTCCTTTTCCCATAGTGCAGGAATGTGGAGTGCCAGGAAAGGGGGTTTCACTTAAATGAACTTGAGGTAATGGCAGACCTCCTTGCATGTGAGGTTTTGGAAAGGGAGATGAGACCATATTCCCTTTAACTCTGGTCAGGCAACTAAGCTGTCTTATGATATTTGGATAGACAAGACAGTATGCAGTTATATTTCTATGCATGGAAAATGTGTGGTTTTGCATAGGCCATAAACTGGACATCACTCACTCACTCATTCAGACACTTCCAAAGAAAATGATGTGCTGGAAAATTTTGTTGGCTGCTGTTGCAGTTCTCTCTGCTTCTGCCATTAATGGAGATGTTTCTGGTTAGGAAATTCATTGTGATAAACCCATAGACTGACACACTTGCCACTTAGAGTGCATTCTTCCCCGAGTTTTTCTTTGTTCAGCAAGGTGGCAGGAGCTAGTGGTGAATGTTCTCTTAGTACAGTGACGGGTAAGATTCTTTATTCTCTAAATGATGCTAGTGGAAAGGGATGCGAGCCTTTTTATCAGCTTTCTGAGTTTGCGAATGGTGAAGCCATCTGGTGCCTGGCTGTTCAGGAATCCAGCCAAGTATAGGCTAGAATACTCCCTTTAATTTGGGATAACAGTAGGCTCCAGCACCTTGCCTAGCCACTTGGGTATATCTCACTAGATCCTTCAGCTGAAATTAGAAGTAACTGAAGCTGGAAGGCAGGTGTCTAGTCATAGTACATGCACTGCTTAGCAGAAAATATGTTTGACGAAAGCACCAAGGTGAGTATGCTACCACTGGTGCTACTAAAATTGACCAGCCCTTGGCTCTGCATGAAAATTAAGAAAAAAATGAAAGTTAGCGTGCTTGCTCTCCTGTTTATACATTATATTTCAGAGTTTGGTACTATGAGGTCCAAGGTTCTAGATATTTCATAGAACTTTGACAGAGAGCGTTTTTCTGCACTTGCTTCAAAATATAAATAACTTGATTTGACAGTAGACTGAAACAAGATGTCCCTTCTTCTCATTCAAGCAAATTGGAAAAAGTGAACTACATGAATGAAGGTGAATACTTTTTCTGGTATGGTACCAAACTATTAAGGTAGTAAAAATAGCATTTCTGCGAGAGAAACCAAAATTATGAAATAGCTTAAGAATTATGAAGTAAAGGAAAGAAACTTGTAAGTGGTACTTGGGAGTTCAGTCAAGAATGCAAAGAAAAGTAAAATTAATAGAAGTTAAAATTGTCCTGATGGGGAGGGGCCTAACAGAAAACCCAGACATGTAGTATTCAGAGTAACTTTTAACTGTACTTGGAGATGGAGAGTGCCTCTTTAGAGAAAAAAAAATCAGCCATATGCACACAGAGGTATTCAGAATAAGTGGTGAATGGTATAGATGAATATATAAGAATAAACAAGACATGTAGTGGGCTTTGCTAATATTCAGAGTAACTTTTAACTGTACTCAGAGATGGATAGTGCCTCTTTAGAGAAAAAAATCAGCCAGATGCACACAGAGGTATTCAGAATAAGTGGTGATGGTATAGATGACTATATAAGAATGAACAATAGAAAATATAAGTAAAATAGGTGTTAAACTGGCAAGAAGGTGAATTAGTGCAGATCCAGAAAATGGAAAAGACTATTAAAGACAGGTTTATAGAAAATGAAGGCATTCAGTAAGATATAATTAAAGCTTACAGAATAAGAGTGAAAAGGTGAGAAAATCTGATTTACTGCAGTACCAGAAAAATCTAAAAGTACAAATTGTAAAATTTTAAGGTACAAATTGTATAAAAAAAATTTATGGCAGTCTTGAGTAATCAAATAGATTAGGATCTAGGTGCAGGACTTGTAAATAGAGCTCAGAGTATTTGTTCCATCTGCTTAAACTATGATTTCATTTCTTGACCTGTCTTAAGTTACAGTATATGCAACAGAAAAGTTATTTTGATAAAATTTTGGCAAAAAGGATAGTCCGTGAAGTCAGGAGAAAGAAGGATAATGATTACTCAAGTTAGACACATGCCAGAAGAACTACATTTCTTCCAGCAGTAAGGTAATTGAAGCAGCTAAAGGAAATAAAACATACCTAGATGCTGACTGAGCTATGGAAGAGGTGTCTGCAGTGTAGGTAGAGCACCATAAGACATAAATGGAAGAATCCGCTACAAATCAAAAATACAAAGAAATGAGGTGTAACAAAAACCTGAATAATGAAAGATGTCCTTTAAAGCCCTTCTCGATATTCCAGAATAAAACTAATAGACTGCGTTCAGGAATACCTAAAAAACAAAAAAAAATAGCAATTCTGGACTGCAAAGTATGCTGCAAGGAGTTCAGCAAGGAATGACTCATTGAGAGTAACTGAATACTAGAAGTATAAGTTGAAAGAATCACTTCAGCAGTGGAGAATGGATAAGAAAGACTATACAAAAAAAATGACTTGCATTAAAGGAGACCAGCATAAGTGAAACCTGAAAAATGTTCCTTTTGTTTTTTAATCATTTGCATGCAGTGGAGGTATGTTGAATGGATGAGAGTTGAATTAAAGCATGTTGCGTTAACTGCACCTCAGAGTGGCACAGTGGTGCAGTGCATAGTGTTGTCGCCTCACAGCAAGAGGGTTCCCTAGTTCGATTCTTGACTGAGTGCCTTCTGTGTGGAGTCTGCATGTCCTGCTTGTGTTTGCATGAATTTCCTTTGGGTGCTCTGTTTCATCCCACATTCTGAAGACTTGCAGTAGGTGGATTGGATTTACTAAACTGGCCATAGACATGAGTGTGTGTGTGTGTGTGTGTGTGAATATGTGGTGTGGAAAAGCAATTGTGGAAGGGCTGGCCACCCGGCTTTGTAAACCTTGGCGCTAGATGATTATCACTGTTGAAATGACACCCCATGTGAAAAAATGGATAAAGGGATTGTGGATGGATGGATGAATTGACATTAATTGCACATAAATAAAACATTGTATTAAAGTAATGCAATGGGGCAGAATAGTTAACTATTGCAGGGATACTGGAAATGTTTAGAATTCTGCTGTTAATGGTATTCAAGATGAATTAAAATGGACAGCATTGGATTAAAACTTTCATTAACATGTTTGAATAAAGAGGAACTTGTGATGAAGGTGCATAGCATCGCAAAAACATCACTACACCTTTTTAAAATGTTCTAAAAGGGAAGAAATGCTTATTCCTTGCACTTGGTATTGGAAAAAAAAGTAGGATAATTAAAAATTCTGCTTACTTAGCTACCTTGCTAGTTGAGGGATGGACGTATAATAATTCTAGATTTGTGGAGTAAGCTGCAGAGACATGCAGTGTGGGGAAAATAACTTAGGATGTGGGAAGCTTGATATGAATAAGGACATTTTTTCCTCAAGTGGACTGCTTTCTGGCTGTCAATATGAGCTAACAAGCCTGACCTTTTATTTTCATTTAACTTTAAACATTATACTGGTAAAGAGAAAAAAAAACTACATAATGAAGGGGCACAGGGGAATGTTCGTATAAAGTAAATGAATTAAAGATAAGGGAGGACTCTTAATGTTAAGTAATAGGTAGTAATGTAAACAAGCATTGCAAGTGAGAATGGAAGATGGAGAACTGAATTAATTTTTTATCAGCTGTAACAAAGCAGTAGAGCTCTTCCCACGGGAGGGGAACAGAAGGAGGAGCATGGAAAGTTGTGTTCACCATAGGCAGTGTTTGTGTAAGTGAAGTAAGGCTAAGGAGGGGTTGGAGAGAAGAGGGGGGAGTTTTGGCTTGTTTATTTTTCTTCCATTACTTCTTTTTTCCTTCGCTTTCTTCTCAAAGTGCAATAGCTAGTTCAAAAGCCTATAAAGAGTGAAAACTCAAGAAGAAAGGAAGAAATGTTGTTTTTTATGTATGTAGCTATGATTACTGACTGAATTACTTACTGTAATGCTTAGGAAACCTATTGTACATACTGGCAATTAATAGATGCAGCCCAGAGTCTTGTTACTACAGAAAACGGACGCCAAATTTGAAAAGCACTGTAGGAACAAAGATGATGTGGTAGCTTAAGAACAACTACAAAAATCTCTTTCTTTGTCACAATCTATAGCACATCTTTAATCAGGAATGTAGAGCATTGTGTCCTGGAATGTTAATGGATTAGGGGGACACACTGAAAAGACAGAGGGTATTGACTTAACTATATGAAAGTTTACATTAAAATCAATTATGTTGCAAGAGACGCTCTTGTGTGCAGATGAACATAAAAGCTTAATAAACAGATTGGAAGAATTTGCTACCATTCAAGGGCCTTAACAGTGTAGAAAAAAGAGAATGATGTTTATGGTGACAAATACTAACATTAGAAATGAGTAGGGAAAAGCAGACTGGAGAGGGTATATAGTAAGATGATATTTGGGCAGAGAAACTGGCATCGGTTTACATACTGTTCAAGGAAAGACAACTGAACTGAAATCAGTAATGGGGGAGAAGGATAATAGATTTTCAGCAAGATAGATTAGTGGTGGGGTGGCTGGAATTTAATCTATGAAAATGAAGATATGTTAAGGGGACCAAGAAAACTTACATTGTCACTGAAGGTTAGTAGGCTGACAAATATGTTAAAATGGTGTCTAATGTAATAAATAAAAATAATTCAAAGTAAATCAAGGTGAGGCAAGAAAGGAATATATACATTTCTCATGACTGTGATACCTGTGCTAGATCGGACAAATCTTTATATGACAGTAAAACATAGGAATTTGGTTGAACAGTGTGAAATTCGGCCTGTTTTTTTTTTCTGACAATGCATAAAATTCTAACCTAAATAGGCTGTAGGTGCAAAAATGGTTACTCATGGGAGACTTCCTGTACCTCTTTAAAGAAATCTCATTTCCAAAAATGGGTGGTAAAAACTATATCCAAGGAAATTCCCCAAATGATTAGGTTATATTGAATTTTGCAAGGAAGTGAGAATAACTCAAAAGCAAAATCAAGATATTGGTAAGCATTAAAAAATGAGAAATGGGAAAATGGAAAACAAAGCGAAAGCAATCTTTTGGCGAATTAAGTTTAGAGCAACATAGCAGACACGAAGTGGAAAAGCAGATGGCCTATTAGATGCTTTTAATGAGCTCAGACTAATAGAATAGATCTTAGCCTGGCACACTTTGATACCAGTCCCAGAAATGCAAGCTTTTAACACGAACATTTTTACAACAGAATTTACAGATTAATAATAAAAATATAGATTAGGGAAAATGGTAACATAGTCTGACCTGGATAGCACACTAGAAGTGTAAAGAAATTTTTTATACTGCCTTGTATAAGGACAGGGACATGGAAATGGGAAAGTTTTTGTCTGTATTATATTTTTATAACTCTTCAAAATAAAAAAAAAAAGAGTCAGAAGTATAAAAGATGAGGTTGTGTGCACATCACACTTGAAGTTATGGGATTTCCTGTTTTGAAAGTATGTGTAATGGTTGGCATTTAAAATTCAGGAATCACAGGTAAGAGGCTTTAAGTGGAAGGGGAAGAGAGGTTAAACTAGCTATGCTTGCTGATTGTAACTTGCATATTATTAACCTTTTAGAAGATTTAACCATTCTCTTTTCAACTATTAAAAAAATCAGTAAATACCTGGTTATAAAATAAATGAAAAATAAAGCAATAGTTTTAAACTCCACCCATACTATTTAACTATCCTTTCTCAAGTGGACATGAGAAAATAAGGTACTTGGTAGTATGGATTAAAAATAGTTGATGTAGTGGTGGGATACATTGCAGAAAAAGATAAAACAACAGAAATTACGTTTTGAGTAAGGATAGTGAGATCAAGCAGTGAAAATGATTCTGGTGTCATTGATTTTTATTCACAAGTTAATCTTATTTTTTCAACCTGATAAGAAAATAGGGGTAAAGATTAATAAAGAATTGAAGGAATTCTTTTGGGAGAAGAAAAGACCTAGAATTAATTGGGGTGTCATTACTTTACAGTAGAGTAGGGTGGGTCTATATCACATAGTCTAAGTTTTATAACTTCAAACATGAAATGTACTAACCATTCCATTTGAATTTACATAACTTCGACTATGAAAAAAAAAAAAAACGGAAAAACAAAATAAACTGTTGTAAGCAGGGGGGCAATCCCACCTGCACACCACCCCCGCTAGTTAAATATACCGACTCTGAGATCGCACCTCATTCAACAGAACAGAAACCTCCCCTTACGGAGATTCCCATTGAAACACTCAAACTTGTACAAGTTCAAACTTATAGTCTTGACCTTATAAGGCTCGAACTTGTACAAGTTCGACTATGTGATAGGAAACCAAGTAGGGTGGCTTAGGATGACCAGAATTAACTTAACTTTATCTGGGAAGTGACAAAGTATAATTTACCTAGCACAATGTAGAGAGTATCCTTCAAAATAGAAATGACTGATGCTAGTGGAAAGATTGCAGGAGATGAGAGGAAAGCGGTAAGAATGTAAATGAGGAAAATTTTGTGGAATGCTATATATTTAAATCCTGTAAAAGAATATTGAACTGTAAATACACAAAACAGTGGTTTAAAGACAGACTTCTACTAGGAATCGGATAGCTGCTGTGGAAAGGCAAAATGCAAGAAACCGCATCTTCCAGATGAAGAGCTGATTGCAGATCAGAGATAGTTGATTGAACTTTTCTTTCACTTCTCACACAATTTGGCAGAACAGTGTAGGTTGAATTATATGGAACGAGCAATAGATTTTTAAGAAGTATGATATAAGACAGACAAAAACAAGACGGAGTGAAAAACCAGCACTGATTGCGTTAACAGAAACCAGAAATTACTGAGCCACAGGAATGAGGTTAATAAATAGGTAATACGGAGCCTTAGAGGGAAAGACAAATGGATATAGTAATAAAAGAATGGAATTAGAGACTAGATATTCAGATTTTTGTGCAGCAATGGACAAAGGTACATTTATACCTAGGTATTCAGGCAAATCTAGGAAGTTGGGGTTTTTGAACAGTAGTTATAAGTTTTTGCACTGGAGATGTAATTCAGGAGAAGAGAGTAGCTGGAAATATTATCTTTTGGAGTTGTGAAGCACTAGATTAAAAAAAAGGAATAAATGCTACAAAGTATTTTAAGCCAGAGAATGCTGCTACAGAAGGAATAAATCCTGTTAAGTTAGCATTTTGATACTCTAGTACAAAAGTATGGAAAGGTACAAGTTACTTTGTGTTAGTTGCTTGAAAAAGTCATTACTGGGTTGCTGAAAACAGAGGAAATCTGATAGTAAAAGACATTGTCCGCTAATGGATGATTAATGGATGATTTAAGGGGAAAATTAATTGAATCGAAGATACTCCAGCAGTAGGAGAAACTGTAGGAATAAATGACCCATATGGAGTCAGTCCCCTTAAGCCTTAAAATTCAGAGTTTTGGGGTGTAAATGAGGGAGAAGTGCAAAACTGCAGTTGGGACAAACTAAGTCACTATTTTGATTTGGAAATATTGTACTGAGGGGTTGAGTGACTATGATTTTTAGTTAATTTTATTGTGTAACTAGTTGGTTGTAAGAAAATCCCCAGATTTAGACGGATCTGCATGAGAAGTATTTTGAAATGCATAGGCTAGTATTATATAGTAGTCAACCACTGGGGAAATGTAATAGTGTGCACCTTGCATGAGGATTGTACTGTATGTAGGTTTTTTGTATACTGTTGATGTTGATAAAGATTAAATATTAAATCACATTTTCCAAATTCATTTTTACAGCAAATACTGTATGAATGTCACACACTGTTTACAATCGCTTTCTGTACTACAGGATACCATCAGTATATGTACTGTAAATATTCAATCTGAAGTAGGAGATTCATTTGTCTGCAACCTGTGGGTTATGGATCCGATCCGGCATGGTTTATCCAGTTATGGATCCGAGCTCCTAGCTCCACCCCTCACCCATAATGCCCTGCTCTCCCTACATGACCTCAGATCTAGTTTGCCGCGCTGGAAACCAGTTGGATCGTCTTGAGCTCTTCAGCTAAATGTTTCTAAAACTCTTAAAAAGTTTCAGATTACTTTCTTTTAGTTAATTCTGTGTGATTGTGTTAGGTTTCCTTTAGGTTTTTCATAGTTTTGGGTTAAAATTTTACCTCTAAAATTTTATCTTTAATTCCCTCCCCGCGCTGGTTCGGAGTTTTGTTTGAGTGTGTTGTATTGGGGCCTTGTGTGCGTGCTAGTTTAGCACTAATTACTTGTTTTTTTTCTTTTTGGTTAAAAAAAAAAAAAAAAAAAAAACTTTAGTTATGTCAGAAGCCCCAAAGGCAATTTTTTCGAAGTGCTCTGAGTGTGGCCATTAGCTTTCCCCTGCTGATGGCCACACTCGGTGCGTTCGATGCCTTGGGGTTGAACACCTCACTTCTGAATGTTCCATTTGTGCAGGGTTCAACCGCAGGGCATTGAAGGAGCGGAGGTCGAAGCTGGTCCTGGCGGGACTTCTGCCCCCCGGACTCTGCTTCGGCCTCCGCTCCCGTGGTGGGTACTGTTGCTACAGTCCCCTCCTTGCCTGCTCCCCCTCCTCCACCTGGGACTCAACCTCTCGCTGCTGGGTTGGAGGAGACGGAGGCCAGAAAAAAGGACCGGAGAGAGAAGCACCACAAGCAGCGGGCCGAGACCTCCGTTTCGGCCCCGCCAGCTAAGCGGGCTTCTCCTCCGGCCTCCTTGGCTGCTGGCTCTCCCCCCCTCGGCTCCGGTCCCCGTGCTTTTCACCGGGGCCTGAGGAGGAGGAGACCCGATCTCCGTCGAGGCTATCGAGGCGGCACTCAAGGCCTACCTTGGTAGCCTATTCGAGGTCGACATATAGCCTTTCCGACACCGATCTGGACCGGATGATGAGAAGGTTCATCCAGGCCCAGATGCAGATGGGAGTGCTCCTGCCTCCCCCCCCCCCCCCCGGGGGGGAGCTCGACCCCATTTTTCAAGCCAATAGCTCCTTCTCCGACCCGCTACCCGGGTTCGGAGCGTTCGGAGCCGGGCAGCCGAGCCGGGTGGGTCGGCGCCGATAGTACTAGGTACTTCGGATCCGACCCTGCCCTCGAGTGTTTCGGATCCGATCTCTCGGAGCCTGGCTCCGAGCTTCGGATCCGGGGGACTCAGTGTGCCTTCGGAGCCATCTGTGTCGGAGCGCACTGGTCCCTCGGATCAGAGTGTCTCGGCGCCGGTTCCGATCCACTCTTCGGATCCGAGGGGGAGCCGACTTTCGGATCCTTTGGTCGAGGCTGGCTCCCCTTCGGCTTTTGATGTAGTGGAGAGGGCTCTGTTGAGGGCTTCCGGACCCCCGGCACTTGCTTCGGCTCCGTCCCGCACTCCATCTGCACTGGGTCAGGCTTCCGCCATCCGGCCACTGGGACAGCCCGCTTCAATGCCCCAAGCTGTTCCATTGGAACAAGACACTGCTTGCGAGGGCTCCTCGGACAGCCCCCCCGAGGAAGCACCTCGCAAGCACACGTGTAAAAGGAGGCACATAGACTCCCCCGAGTCTTTAACTGAAGACATGGATTTGGAGGAAGGGGAAGGCTCCCCAAGATCACCCCCCGAGGATGTCTCCTTTGGAGACATCATGGAAATGCTTCGCATAAGGGGTGGGTGGTCTGCCCCTAAGTCTTCCTCGGACGAGTCTGTGTTCTTGGAGGCATTCGAAGCGGGCCCATCTACCTCTTGGGTGTCCCCTCCTGCCGACCCCCTGGTGGACCTTATTACCACCAGGGCGTGGAAGGAACCGGACACCGTGGAGCCAATCCCCAAAAGGCCAGACAGAATCCGTAGCCCCCCTGCAGACCCTGCCCACTGGAGTAATGGACCTCCGGTAGATGCCATGTTGATGGCAGCAGCCACCAAGAGGGAACTCGCCCAGGAGAGTCCCTCAGTCCATCCTCCGAGCAAGGAGTCTCGGATGATGGACCGCTTGGGGAAGCAAATGTTTAGTTCAGCGACCTTCTCGGTGAAGTTGCTCAACTATCTGGCACATGTTATCAGGATGCAGCGCGATCTTATTAAAGAATACGCTGCACCCCCCCCCCCCCCAGAGTCCATGTCGGAGGAGGACAAACTTTTGCAGTCCACCCGTATGGCCACTCTTCGGTCCGTGACGAATACCTCTATGCGGTTGCTGTCCCATGCTACTGAGGGAGCCACTAGAGCTGCAGGAGTAGGCCTAGTCACTAGACGCCAGGCCTGGCTCTGCCATTGCGATTTCACGGAGCCCTTCAAGGCGTCTTTTGCGAACGCCCCCTTCGATGGTTCTGCCATTTTTGGCAAAACGGTTCGCGACACCTTGACCCAGAGCGAGAAGGACAGGAAGATGCTGTCTGCCGTCGGAATCCGCTTCTCTGTGCCCCAGAGGTCCTACTCTAGGAACTAAAAGGGCCAGAAGAAGATGTGGTTCCGGAAGTCGCAGCAATCCCAACCCGCTCTGGACAACCAGTCCTTCCGTGGCAGAGGAGGACAGGGAGGACACCGCCCCAGGGGCAGAGGGGCTCCCAGGAATTTCAGGTCCAGAGAACCTTTCTCTGAATGGCCCGCGCAGCAGCCCTGAGGGGTTGCCCGACTGCTCCACTCTGGAGGCAGTCGGGGGACGTTTTTCGGAGCACCTAGCGGCATGGGAGTCCATAACATCAGACCGCTGGGTCCTCCGCATTATATCCTGAGGATACAAGATCCCCTTTCATCACGTCCCAAAGCTAAAATCCTTCCCCGACGTTCCACCCGGTCAGTGGGAGGCCGCTTCAGCAGAAATTGGCCATCTGCTGAGGAAAAGAGCCATCCAGCCCGTCCCCCCAGACCAGATCGGATCAGGGTTCTACTCCAGGTTCTTTTTAGTGCCAAAAAAGACGGGGGACCAAAGACCAATTTTCGACCTGTCCCTATTAAACCTGGCAGAAGTTCCGGATGGTCACCTTGCAGTCCATCCTCCCCCTCCTGGGAGAGAATCACTGGATGTGCTCTATAGACCTCAAGGATGCGTACTACCACATACTGATGGACAGACGTTCCAGGAGGTTTCTTCGCTTCCGGCTGGGAGCCAGTCACTACCAGTTCAGGGTCCTTCCCTTTGGTCTCACCACAGCCCCCAGGGTGTTCACCAAAGTATTAGCAGTCGTTGCGGCCCACCTGAGGCTTCAGGGGGTGCAGGTCTTTCCGTACCTGGACGACTGGCTTCTCACCGCCCCAACAAGGCATCTACTATCCTTGGCGCGAGACTCCTTTCTTCATCTAGCTCCCTGCCTGGGCATCGCGATAAATGTAGCAAAATCCAACCTGGCCCCTACTCAGTTGATAGAATTTATAGGTGCCAGGTTAGACACAAGGGAGCTAAGAGCCTTTCTCACAGCCGACAGAGTTCGGAATCTGCGACTCCAGGTGCGGGCCATCCTCCACTCCAGCTCAGTTCCGGCGGAATTGGTCCTGAGGGCTCTAGGGTCCATGGCGGCAGCGATATCTCTTCTTCCACTCGCCAGGTTCAACATGCGGGTCCTTCAGTGGACACTTCAAGTTCATTGGTCTTACCTTGCTCTCCCTCTGCATCATCCCATTGCGATCAGCAAGGCTTGCAAGTGGTCTCTCTTGTTGTAGCTCCATTCTCAGGATCTCCACGGAGGCCGCCCCTTTTGTGCTTCTCCCCCTCTCGCCACGGTGACCACGGACGCCTCCCGCCTCGGGTGGGGGGGGCATTTTGCAGGCCGGACGGTCCAAGGCACGTGGAACGACTCAGAGACCTCCCTGCATATCAATGTTCTAGAGATGAGAGCAGTGCTCTTGGCGTTGCGAGCATTTCAGGCCTTTCTTCCCCTGGGAACAATTGCGATTCAGTCAGACAACATGTCGGTGGTCTGGTACATCAACAAACAGGGGGGGAACCAGGTCTTATCCTTTGTCGAGAAGCCATGAGAGTGTGGGAATGGGCGATCTCCACCAACCGCTTTCTCATCGCAACGCATATTCCGGGTCGGTCCAACATCCTTGCGGACAAGCTCAGTCGCACCATTCTCTCCCCGTACGAGTGGTCTCTCAATGCTCAAGTAGCAAAACGTATCTTCGCACAGTGGGAAACTCCTTGTTGCGATCTCTTTGCATCTCCCTTCAACACCAAGTGCGACATTTTTTTCGCTCTAATCCCTCCTCCAGGGGATTCCCCGAGAGACGCTCTGGTGCATGCTTGGCCTTCCGGTCTTCTTTACGCTTACCCCCCTTTGCCTCTGATGCTCCAGGTTCTTCAGAAAGCCTCTTGGTTGAGGTGCAGAATGATCCTCATTGCCCCATTCTGGCCTCGACAGATCTGGTTCCCTTACCTAAGGTCTCACTCGGTGAATCCACCTTGGATTCTAGATCCCATTCCGGATCTGATATCACACCCATCGAACCTACCAACTCCGAATCTTGACAACCTGAAGCTAACTGCTTGGCTGCTCCAGTTCCACTCCTAATTAGGACTCCCGGTATCTCGTCCCCCGTTAAGGCCATCCTGGTAGCGGCTAATAAACCATCTACCAGAAAAGTTTGCCGTAGTAAATGGAAACGATTCTCCATTTGGGTGGAGCGGCAGGGTCTAGATCCCTTCACGGTTCCCCTTCCTCTGGTGCTAGACTTCCTTACCACTCTTTTTAATGATGGTGCCAGTAGTTCCACGGTCAAAGTGCAGCTTGCGGCCATTTCTCACTATCATGTTGGTCATGACTCTGGACCGCTTATGTCCGCCAAATTATGTAAAAGCTTCCTAAAAGGCACCTTTCTCCTTAGACTCCCTGTCAAGCAAGCGGTTCCACCATGGGATCTTTCCTTGGTTCTTCAGGCCTTGACCGCTCCCCCCTTCGAGCCTGCGGCCACAGTAGATCTTAAATTCTTATCCCTCAAGACTGCTTTTTTAGTAGCCATTACTTCGGCCGAAAGAGTTTCGGAACTTCAAGCCTTATCCATGAAGCCGCCTTACTTGGTCTTCCATCCAGACCGCGTATACCTCAGGACCAATCCCTCCTTTCTTCCTAAGGTAGCTTCGGAAGCAAACATTAATCAGCCCATCGACCTCCCTGTTTTCTTTCCTAAATATCAGAACAAGGGTGAATACAAGCTGCATTCCTTGGATGTTCACAGGCAGCTTCGTTTTTATCTTAACAGGACAGCTACCCAGGGAGTGGCGCACTGCAACTGTGGTCCCACTTCACAAAGGCGGTGCCTCCACCGACCCTGGAAATTACCGGCCCATTAGGTTGACAAGCCTTGTCTGCAAAGCCATGGAGAGGATCATAATGGACCTCATAAATAAAGACATAGGGAATTTGCAGACTTTGGATCCAACCCAGTTTGGCTTTGTCAAAGGCAGATCATGCCTTTTAAACTTGGTTGACTTTTTCGAAACAGTCACCAAAGCCATCGATGAGGGAAAGGCAGTCCATACAGCCTACCTCGATCTGGCTAAGGCCTTCGATACAATACCCCACTCGGGTATCATTGAAAAACTCATCAGCTTAAATGTTAACCCATACATCACAAGATGGGTTGCAAACTGGCTGAGTGACAGAACCCACAGGGTCAGAGTTGCTGGCGCCATGTCAGACTCAAAGCCTGTCACAAGTGGTGTCCCACAGGGCTCAGTCCTGGGCCCACTCTTGTTTGGCATCTACTTTTCAAGTACAAGCAAACACAGGAGGGTTATGGCTGACAAAGTTTGCAGATGACTGCAAACTGGGCCATAGTAGAAAACACTTCTGACACAGATATCCTTCAGAAGGGTCTCACAGAAACGGATAACTGGTGCCAGAGCCACGGCCTAAAGTTAAATGCCAAAAAATGCATAGTCATACCCTTCGGGAAAAACAAGGTTACCCCTAGCTACCAAATAGGTGGCAATCCACTGAACACAGAAGAAGTTATCAGGGACCTGGGGACCCAGGTTGATAGTAGTCTATCATTCGACACCCATGTAGCTAAGGTAGTTAGGAGGACCTTCTACATTGCCCACCTTATCATGAAGGGATTCTCATCTAGATCAAGGGAAGTCATAGTCTCCCTTTACTCATCACTCATCAGACCAATGATTGAGTACAATGCCCCATTCGGAATGTATCTGACCCGACACTTGCAGCAGCTGGAGAGGCCACAAAGTTCCTCACCAAAAGGATAAAGGGTCTCAAAAATCTGTCCTATGCTGCCCGACTGAAAGAACTCCAGCTCTATTCAGTCGCACGCTTGCTCAGAGGTGACCTTTGCCTAACATACAAGGCCATGTCAAACCCAGATTTGATGAATATGCTTCACCTCAAAAAATCTAGATCCATCAGAGCCACAAGGGCGGGAGACTTAAACCTCGACACGGCTATTAATAGGACGTGCTGGAGGGATAGATTCATCACCCAAAGACTCCCTATGCTGTGGAACAAAATCCCGGTACATGTGAGGCAGAGCACCTCGCTGGCCTTGTTCAAGAGAAATCTTGACCAATGGATGGGAGATCGCAGATATACCCCAGGGATTACCTCAGTGTCACTGCTCGACAGAGGCACAGCAAAATAATGGGTATAGTTCCCCATACTAAAGGGGTGGCGTAAGCCACAAAACGATGGGCTAGGCTTGTAAATGCCCTCGGGCAGATAGCCTAGTATGAACCTGTGAACCTATAGGCAATCCGACCAATTGTTCATTTCCTTTGCCAAATTCAATCTGGGTAAGCCAATTTCCAAAGTCTCCTTGTCACGCTGGATTTCGCAGTGTATTCTTTTAGCTTACCAAGCTTCTGGGAGGCCCGCACCGGAGGGAGTCCATGCCCATTCAACCCGGTCAGTTTCTACCTCAGCGGCCTTTAAAGCTAGGATTCCTCTGGATGACATTTGTTCAGCAGCCACTTGGGCGTCATCTCATACCTTTATTTCTCATTACAAGCTGGATATCACATCTAGAGGTAGAGCATCCTTTGGCTCCGCGGTGCTCTGGAATATTCTTCCATGACGGCCGCCCAAGATTCAGGTAGCTGGGGACTCTGCCCACAGGTTGCAGACAAATGAATCTCCTACTTCAGATTTAGAAGTTATGTACTTACCATAAAGTCCTATCTGAGTAGGTGGATTCATTTGTCTGCAACCATCCCGCCCTCCTATCCCCCTGGCCTTGTCAGTTTCCTGCATAGAATGTGTTACCCGTTTCTAGGGTATTTTGATACAGGACAAACTCGATCTGAGGTCATGTAGGGAGAGCAGGGCATTATGGGTGAGGGGAGGAGCTAGGAGCTCGGATCCATAGCTGGATAAACCATGCCGGTTTGGATCCGATATCGGATCCATAACCCACAGGTTGCAGACAAATGAATCCACCTACTCAGATGGAACGTTATGGTAAGTACATAACTTCTAATTTCATATTTTCATTATTGTCATGCTGGGAATAGAAAAAGATTTTCTAAAATAGAGGGTTCGTAAGCATCAAGGGGCAGTGCTTGGAATGCTTGTCTGGCTGATGGATATTTGTGAACGATTGTATTTGCGTTTTTTTTTTTTCTGTTTGGTTGGAGTACTTGTATGCTTTAAGTGACCAGAAAATGGAACATCATACCTCTTTGCTGACCAATTTTATAACTGCTTTTAGATTTTTGTTACCTTGGAGTATCAGAATTCTGAATTTATTGTAGACGTTTTTGTGGTCTGTGTTACATATATTGTTGAACATGTAACAATTTGCAGTTGCCTGTGAGAAGCAGTTTTGGAAGTTTCTGTGCAAGCTATAGAGGAATTTTGATCTTTCCCAAAAATAAAAGTTTAGCCACGTATGCTTAATATGAGATTGCTTTGATATGCTGGAATTGTGCACCTAGCATTATCAGTTGTATAACTTCATATTAATGTGGAACTTTGAGCAATATTCTTCTCGCTCAATGAACAAAGATGTGCTTAAACTTTTAAATTTGTAACCAGGAAAAAGATGGCAATCCAAACATATGTTTTAAGAGGACTGATAGATATCCTGCAAAACAAAAAATGTTTTGCTTAAATGTATTTATTTCTTGTCTGTTGAGTTGGTTAGTCCCACTAAGCATATTGGCTATTTTCAAGATAGAGCAAAGGTAATATTCATACTGACTAGGTGATTTGGCCAGTCGCATCAGAAAATTCTCCTCTGCTCTCTATTGAGTAAGCTAAGGACTAAATTATTCCACAAGATGGTGGAGAGAGAATTGTGTAATAGTGTTTGTGAGACAGAAGAATTTGGGATTACTACAGAAAAAGAAAACAGTCCCAATTAATACTTTCTGAAAGTGGATTAGAAGATACCATACTGATGACAATGTCAGAAGGTGAGCCAGATTATACCAGTCTAGTTTCCTGATGCAAGGATATGGAATTTTTAACAGGGAATGATATAAGAGTTTAGGTGGAGAAGTCTATCCAGGTTGGGTCTTCAGAGATGGTGTTTTCAGAGTGCCCGAATTTAATAGAGGAAACAAGTCCTCTGGGAGTACTAGAATGCAGTATTGTAGAAAGTGAGCATGAGGTGATGGATAAAAATCCAAGAGGAATGACAACATAAGCAACAGGTATAAGAAATGGTTGCTCAACAAGGGTATTTGTTGAAAACAGAATGAGGAAATGGCCAGTGTTTTGAAATAAAAGTGCAAAAGAAAAAGTCCTCACAAAGATACATAATGCACACAGTAACATTGTAATAATGACATAGAGGTTACTAGAGATTTTAACTGTAATTTGAGAAAAGAAAGCTATTCTTGCTAATGGGAGGTAAGCATATGAAAAGGAAGACAATGTATATATCTGTGAAGGAATGTTAAAAAGAGAGAGATGTATTAATGTTTCATATCGGGGGTTGAAGAAAGTACATAGAGGAAGAACAGTAAGAAATTTTACATGTATAGCTATACAGGCTGTGCTAGGAGAAAATGAAGGAACTGTTAAGGGAGGAAAGGAATAGAGAGAGATAGAGGCGAAAGACAAATGTGAGGGGATGAGAAGTAAAGGGTAATAATGTTCACATGAGACCATCTTACAATTTTTGACTTTGGTTAGTTAAGTATAAAGAACAATGTATAAAATTAAGTGCATTTTACAAGATGAGATGGGGGAAAAACGTATACTGTCTTGGTAAACCGCTATGAAAAAAAAATTAGAATACAAGAATTTGTAACATAACAAGAAAGAGACAATAAATGAAAATGCTAGTTTTTTTCTCATCACATAAATTCCTCTTTCCTTTAATCCCACCTTTAGAATGCCATTTGTAAGGAATCCATTATTTAACCGCGCCATTTCTTTCCTGTTCATGATTTTGCATTTTGTGTGTACTCTTGTTGTTTGCCGTCTGTGAAATCGTTTTCTTCCTTTAGTGTTTTTCACAGTACCTCTTCTGTCAGAGATGCATGAGCAGTCATTAATTAGTGAATGGATAGGTTGGCTACATATAAAATATTTATAGTATTTACTTTATTATTTCAGTAATTCCTGATTGAAAGTGCCAATAAAAGGCTGTTTGAAAACTTAAGTACTTTTGGCAGCACTGCTGTATCTTTAAATGTAAAATATCACCTGTGATTAGAAGGAGTGACAGGACATGTGACACCTCAACATATAGTACTGGCTTGATGGAAGCAAATAATTTTGAAACATTTTTGTGTCAGAACTTTAAAAAACTGTTGCAAAAGTTTGATTGCCCCTACTGAAAGTCAGAATCATGACAAAGATTTTATGACAATCTCTAGTGGCTGCCATAGTAGAAATTTTGAGCTTTTCTGTCACAAAATGTATCTTTGAAATCTTGCTTATGTCATGTAGTATCAAGACAGAATTCTTTGGAGAAAGTAAGCATCTCTGGCTGTAGGAGTCATGTCAAATATGACATGGTAACATGCCCATCAGACAGTTTTGGCTTGCAGCAAATTATAAAATAATGCTAACACTTTACATGCTATCAATTCGATTAGTAGTGAATAAATCCAAGTAAGTTGTAAAACAAATTTTTGTAGTTTTTGAGGCAACTTGTCTGTTAAAATTGCATCATACCATTGTAATATATTGTGGTATGTTTGTCTTTATCTCAGTCTGCTTGGATTTTTCATACAATCCACTTTTCACCTTTTCTTTTGACGTTGGCATTTGATATCTTCATAATCGGTGTTTGTGCTATTTGCTTGTTTTCCAACATTGAATTTGTAGATAATGTTTTTATTCTGGCATTCATGAAACTATTTGTAGGGTTCTGAGAAACGTATCCAAACCACTTGTTGGATCAGTACCTATGAAAATATCCTTTAACTCTGATTAAACTTGTAGCATAGTAGGTTAGGGTTAAGAGCTATAGAGATGCCAACCTAGATTTAATTCTTACAAACTTCATATGTAGCACTGTAAGATTCAGAACAATCCAAGTCCTTTAACCATATCAGTGTTATGTCAGATTGAAAAGAAGCAGTTAAGTATACTTTTGCAGTGGTTTTTCTCTGTTTGCTTGCTAACTCTCTGATCTCCATTTACTCAAACAAGCATTCATTTCACTTGAGTGAGAGCAAGATGTTAGAGCTATCATAAAGGCAGCTGTCGGGTGTTTTGACTTTTTTGGTCTTCATCCCAAGGCTGATGACCACCCTCTTTGCCACTGGAAAGTTCTGTACCCTTCTCTTGCAAGTGTATAATATCACACTCCTAAAGATGAGGGCTGTCATCACTGGCTTGGAATGGCAAAGATCATGTACCCTGTCAAGAAAAATCAGTGCCTTACATGCCTTCACTTGTAAAGTGGCGACTGGCTGAACAGAAGCCAGCTTTACCCAGGATAGGCAAGCTACAACAGCTGCTCTTTCAGTCAGTCCCCCTGTTACAGCTTACTTTTTATTTGAGCCTAGTGGAAGCTAACAAAATAAAAAAAAGTTTGTTCAGTCCTGTGTTTTCTGTGTGTGTTGGGGGGGGGGGGGTATGTGTGGGTATGTATTGCATATATGCATATATACATTGTTTTGGTATATACATACAGGACTTTAGATCCTTACATCATTAAAATGATGTGTGGGCATGTATTGTATATAGGCATATACACATTGTTTTTGTATATATATACAGGACTTTAGATCTATTCATCATTTGGTTTATAAGCAAGGGACCCAATACTATTAGTAGTATAGGGTAGGATCAGTTCACAAAATTAGTTTTAGTGACTTTGTTTGTAAATCCTATCATGCTTTTCAGAAATATGGAGGTAACATTTTGTCAGTGCAGGTTAATATATTTGGTAAGCACAGTAGACTCTTATCAGCTTTAGAGGTCTTGGCTGGTTTGGGTTGATGATTTCCCACATTTATGGCAGCTGTTTCTGCTTTTTATTGCTTTTTACTGATTGAATTATACCTTGCTTTATGTGGGGTTATGTATTTGTCTGTTTATTATTATTATTATTTTTAATATGAATATTTTTTAATATGATATAGAACAATAGCATCTATGGTTTATACATGTGGTTTGTATTGATTTTTTAAAAATAGTATGTATAACAGGTTCTTTCAGAACTTATTGAAAGGTTTTATGTACTCAATAGTAGTGTTTTTAATTGTAGGTGGGTCCTCAATTATGAGGTCATTAACAAGGGTAAAAAGTATTTAAGTTAAGTTTTCCCTTGAATGCATTGTTTTGTCTGAAGAAGGTAGGATATTAAGCCTACCGAAAGTTCTTGTGTGAAATAAAAGTGCTTACAATATTATATTTACTAAGCGACTATTTGCTTTCATTGGATTCACTGAATTTATCGCTGCAGGACTGTTTCCTTAGAGGTTTTTGTTTTCATTGGTTTGTTTGGCGGTTTGAGTTCGAAAATAAAAAAAAGTACAATCTTTGTTGTTAAATATTATTTTTAATCTATTTGTTAAACAGTTTTTGCATTAACTCTTGTTCTTCTTTAGACTCATCAGTTACCTGGTGCATCACTTATTGAGCTTGCTGACATGTACGCTGAGGCTATCAAAGGAGGAAGTCTGTCGAATGGAAAATCTCTAGAGTTGTTTCCTACTATTCTTACTGCATTGGCAGCAAAGGAGAGCCTGAGCTATGGGAAAGGTAATGATAGAAACAGAGCACTTTACATGGTTTGGCAATTGGTGCAGAGGACTAAAGCTCTGAGTTCTTATTTGAGCTGTGTCCTGCTCCACGGGCAGAGGGTTTGAATCATTCTGCCGTCAGTTCCTACCCTGTGAACTTAAGCAAATCTCTTAACCAGATGGTGCTTTGGGGCAATTGGGAATTTAGGTTGAATTAGGTTCAATTGTCTCCTGGACTACATGTCTCATAACTACCTATGAACCTATACTGATTACAGTTACTTTTGTTTAAAAAAAAAGTTTTTTGACTTTGAAAGTTTTACATTTTGAGCACTTTATAGCTCTTACAGGGAGCTGTCCTTCAGAGCAGATCAGGAGCTGTTTCACTGATCAGGTCATATCACTATCACTCCCTTTCTACAAAGTTGTGCAACTCTGAAGTATATTTAAGGAAAAGAGGGTGTTATGAAGGACAGGAGATCAGTGCTCTCCCCCCCCCCCTTCCCGAAAAGGGGTGGGTTGTACTGCTTTGCTAGGGAGCATTTTTGACAAGTTGTCCAAATCGACTGCAGTTGTCCGATCAAAGTGGAATAAACTAATTTTCTCCAATAATAAATACTGTTATGTTTGTTTTTATAACCAGAATGCTATTTTGTGTGTAGGGTGCAGCAGTAATGTGAAGAAAAAGAATGCAGAGTGAAATTGTTTGCTGTCAAACTGAAACTGCTTCCATTTAAGATGTTTAAGGGTACAGTTTTCTCTCCTTCTTTCTCTCACAGTTTGACACTTTATTTTGTTTAGGCCATCCACTTGATTTTCCTACCCTGTCTCTTACTTCTGCATGAGCTGTCCTGGGCTCATGAAGTTTGGGTTTCTTAGTGTGCCTGAAACCAAAAGACTCGCTGTCAGTGTAATTGACTGACTTCAGTGTAAGGCCCTTCTGTGAATCAGGTTTACACTGGAGTAGGTCATGTACACTGAGAGCAAGTGTTTTGGAATCAGGCCCATGATTTATTGTGGGGAGAAGTGTAAAATGAAGTAAAAATGTTAGTGTTTGTGTTTAAATATATGCTTTCATTTCAGATTCCTGATTGTTTTAGTCCGCTTCTGATTTATTTACTGCCAACATGATAATGCCAAAATGGCAAGTGTAGAAAGTTATTTTTTGGAATTCAGAGCTTGTCCCCAATGTGGGAAGTTACAGATAGTCAGGAGATCTTAGCAAAATTACTGCTGTAGTGTTCACTTTGAATTGGTCATTTGCAGTATTTTAGTTTTTATAATGTTACATTTGATCAAAAATGGTATAAAAGATTCAAATTTTCATTGTTCAGGGAGAAGACGTGATCTTGATTTCCTAGTCTTCCACATATGTGGGTGCTTTGCATTAAATGAGGTTATTATTCTCTGCTGAGCTGTATCATGTGGAAGTTATTCTGTACCTTAACAAGTCTTTATATTGCAGGATCTGATCACTATTTATGCCATCAATTATGTATGCTTTTTATTTTTTCTCTGTCTGCCCATTAACTCTGTCTTCATGTTATAATGCACTAGTGCTCTGATATGGAGGTATGTCTATCTGAGTGCTGGAGCAACAACCTCTTGTTAATCCTAACTCTTTCTGCTTCTATGTAATAATGTTACCAACTGTTTTTTCTTTGCAATTCCTAAAACTGCTGAACTCTTTTGATTAACTGAGTTATTTTGCTCTCCTTTACAATGAAGAAGAAATTACAGCTTTCCTTCTTTAAAACAGCTAAGGTACAATTTTCTGAAGCTTTAACTTTTTGAATTATTTTGCTCAAGCCAGGCATCATGTACTCTGTCCCATTTTCATCCCATTTTTGTACAGCTGAAGTTACTTTAGCTGGCAGATCTAGAAGACTGTGTCTCTCCTGATACCCTCCCTGTGGGAGGAGTAAAGATACCTTGTTGAAGTTTCAAGTAGTTTATTCCATTAAGAAGATAGAGATGAATGAGTGTTTGTGTAAGACTTCTGTGGCTTGAGCCTGTTGTCTTTGGACCATTATTAGAACAAGAGCACTCAACCATCTACCTGCTTAACTGAATAAACTACTTGAAACTTCAAGGTGTCTTTATTCCTCCCACAGGGAGGGTATCAGAGAGAGTCTCCTAAATCTTCTAGGTGAAAGGATTTTATCTGGACTAATCCTTTGTACTCTGTTTCTTGTTGGTCCTGTCACCCTCTGGGTCACAGGTGGGATACTAGACTTGACAAACTTTATGGATTGCCTTTGTTTACTTTTGTACAGCCGAGTAAGTGATGCTCATTATATCTGTTCTCCCTGATACCATGAATTTTTCTTAAACTATAATTTTGACTGTTAATATTTTAGAAGAATTTCATATTATTTTTCACTCTTTTTGCTTGTTTCTTTTAGTGTTGCTGAAGTACTTGTGGGTGTACCTCTCAATGGTCCAGAATTTTGCAGAATTTCCAAATTTTTGCCTCCTATTTTGGTCTGTCCCACATAAAATTTGTGGTTTTCTGGAAAATCATTGAAAATTTCACTAATAAATACACATTTGAGTTTCAGACTACATATCCCTTGGAAAATGCATGCTAATGCAAAACATGTTATGCTATCAGCTTTCTAAGTTTATAAGAACAATATTTATAATCTTTCTCTAATTTTGGAGCTTTGTCCCCACCATTATTTTTGACTTTGCCCAGAATTCTTGTGCTAAGTGGTTGAGAGGTACGCTTGTAAGTATGATTTTCGTTTAACTTCACATTCTGGGGGTTGTGTAAATATAGTTACAGGTTCATCCTTTTCTTTGGCTTTAGTTTTATTGGATCAGAAATTTATTTGGCGTATGTATTCCTTTTCTGTTATTTCCCCTGTTTGAGAAGACACCTTTTGATGAAACAAGGAATAGGATACCATCTAGCCCAGGAGTGTTTAATGTATGATATTAAGTTGTCAATCTCGCCTTCATTCTTGCTTGATGGGTTCGGAGCCGATCCATCGGCTCCGACTCGGCACTTGCTAAGCTCGAGAGTCACTTTTACCAGCTCGAGGCAGCCCCATATCCCATGATGCAAGGCGGTAAGTACCCAGATCTCGTTTGCCGCTTCGCTTATGAGGTCCTCCTTTTACCAGCTCCTGGTAAGTGATTCACTTTTTGAATATTTAAGCCCCTTTTTCTTAAAAAAACCTTAATTATTAGTTATTAGTTAATTATTTACATTTTGTGACAGAAAATCCCTGTCTTTTCTAATTTATTTTAGTCAGACTTTACCCATCCCATCCCCTCCCTGTTAGGGTGTGTGTGTTTTTTATACAAATACCTTTTGGTATTTTATTTAAGTTAATTTTTTGACTGGTGTGTGTGTGTGTTTGTGTAAAGCACCATGTCAAAGGAGAGGGTCTCAGGTTTTAAGAAGTGTGACTCGTGCTGTCAGAAGATGTCTCTGACAGACGGTCACACTTCTTGCCTGTATTGCCTGGGGCCTCTTCACCTGCAGGACTCCTGTGCTATTTGTCATTCCTTCAGCCAGAGAGTCCTGCAGGAAAGACGCAACAAACTGATCCTTAGGGGCCTTCTTGCCGGAGGGCTCTCCGGCTAAGTCGGCTCCATCTAAATCAGTTAAATCTTCCAAGGCCCAGGCTTCTGTGTCTAAGCCTGCGGCCTCGGCCCGACTCGTTCGAGTCGAGATCGGCTCGGCTGGAGCCGATTCTGGCTTAACAGCCTTCGGCACCGATGGCTATCGGTGCGAATCTGTATCGACCACTTCGTGTCGGCTCCGATCGGTTCCGACACCCATGTGGCACAGGCATCGGTGTCGGCCCGATCGGCTCCGACACCGTTACTTTGGTGGCTGTATCGGCTCCGCTGGAGCCGATACATCGAGGCTTCCTGTCGGCTCCGAAGTCGGCTCCGACAGGATCTATAGTATCGGCTCCGATGGGTCATTCCCGGGAGAGGGCGGGGGCTCCTTCCTTGGGGCCGGTACTTTCGGCTCCGGCTTCACCTCTTCTTTCGGAACGGAGCCATCGGAGCCGATCTTCAAGGTCATCCAGACTGTCAGATCATGACCTAGAGAGAGTGGTCAGTAGATTACTTAAGTCACAGGTACTGGCCCAAATGTTACATAGTCCGTCTCAACAGACGACTGTTGGTCCACACCCCATTACAGTTCCTCCTTCAACTCTACCCCAGAGCTTAGAGTTGGAGTCTTCGGGAATGGTTACTGCTATGGCTGGAGGACGGATACCTCCTTCTGTTCCTTCAGCCTCTACTCTTATCTCCTCTTCGAGACCTTCCTTAGAGGGATTCGGTGGTCGGGCTTCCATGGTCTCCTCCGAGGGGGTGAGTGGCATCGGACCCTTGTCCGAGCCCGCTCTTCCCCTTGGAGCCTCGGCCTTGGTGAGCTCGGCTCCGACATCTGCCTCGGAGACTTCCCTTTCGGTGGTCCCTGGAGTTCCTAGCTCTTGGGAGCGGGTTCTCTCGGACCTGCCTGGGAGGCGAGCATTCGAGCTAATGAAGAGTGTACTGGCCACTGGTTTCAGTCAGCAGTCTGTTCCGTAGCTCCTCCCTCTATAGTACCTGTTGACATCTCTGCCACTTCTCTTGCTACAGGACCCAGAGATCCTCCGCCTCAGGTTTCCCCATTGGGAATTTCCCCTCTTCCGAGGATTCTCCTGATGTTTCGGGAGATCCTCCTAGGAAGAGGACTTGTAAGAGGAAGCATGTAGACTCCCGAGTCTGTCACTCGGATACTGACTTTGATGAGTCAGAGGGATCCCTAGATCCCCCTCTGAGGATGTCTCCTTCTCAGACATCCTAGAACTCCTGAAACAGAGGGGAAACTGGCCCACCAACAATCCCTCTGAGGATGAGTCAGTATACCTAGAGGCGTTTGGATCTCGGCCCTCCACCTCCTGGGTGTCTCCGCCTTCGACCCCTTATGCAGGTTATTGCACGAAGGCGTGGGCAGCTCCTGACTCTGTAGAGCCAGTCCCTAGGAGGCCTTCAAAATTTATCACTGCCCGTGTGACAAGCAATTCCTCACTAAGGGTGTCCCCGCTGATGCCATGGTGGTGGCTGCGGCCACCAAAAAGGAACTTGCAGATCCTTCCGTGCCCGTCCATCCTCCTAATAAGGACTCTAGGACCATGGATAGGTACGGTAAGCGGATGTTTTCCTCAGCGACCTTTGCTATGCGTTCGCTGAATTACCTATGTCACTTCACCAGACTCCAGAGGGATATCCTTAAGGAGCTGGGTGAAGTAGTTCAGGATCCTACAGCTGCAGGGGCTCAAGAAAAATTGCTTCGCAGCTAGGAACCCTCAATTCCATTGCAAACTCCTCCATGCGGCTAATATCTTATGCTGCGGATGGAGCGAGTAGAGCCGCAGGTACAGGTGTGGCTCTTAGACGCCAAGCCTGGATGTGGCTATGTGATTTTGCGGATCCCTTTAAGGCGTCCTTCACAAATTCTCCCTTTGATGGGTCAGCTTTGTTTGGCCCTCAGGTGAAGGAAACCTTGACCAGGTGCGAACAGGACGGCAAGACTCTTTCTGCTGTTGGAGTCCGTTTTTCCAGCCCTTCTAGACCTTATCCCAAAGGACAGAAAGGTGGGAAAATGTGGTTCCGTAAATCCCAAGGAGTCACGCGATTCACGTGGTCAGTTTACCCCTAGAGGCAGAGGGGTAACAACAACAGACGCCGCTCTAGAGGTAGAGGGGTCCGAAAACCAGGGAAACATGGAGCCTCACTCTGACAAGCTCTGTCAGGATACCAGAGTTGTTGCCCGGCTGTCCCTTCTTGGCGGCAGTCGGGGAAGATTATCACTGTACCCAGAAGCCTGGCATTCCCTCACTCAAGACAGATGGGTACAGTCGATCATATCCAAGGGTTACATAATTCCTTTCGAGGAAAGTCCCTTCCCTCAAGTTCCCTTCCAGACGTACCACCCGGTCTAAGGGAGGTTGCAGAGTTAGAAGTCTCAAAACTACTGCAAAAAAGAGCCATTCAGCCAGTTACAATAGACCATTCAGAGCCCGGAATCTACTCAAGGTGCTTTTGGTCCCCAAAAGACGGGAGACTGGAGACCAATACTGGATCTCAGCAGACTCAACAAGTCTGTCAGGAAGACAAGATTCCGAATGGTCACTCTTCAGTCAATTCTGCCCTTCTTACAGAAGGACAACTGGATGTGTTCAATAGATCTTCAGGATGCGTACTATCACATCAAAATTCACAGACGCTCCAGGAGATTTCTCCGCCGGCTGGGGTCCAGTCATTTCCAGTTCAGAGCCCTGCCCTTTGGTCTCACTACAGCCCCCAGAGTGTTCACCAAATGCATGGCAGTGGTCACGGCTCACCTGAGACGTCAAGGATTCCAGGTGTTTCCGTATCTCGACGACTGGCTCCTGTCAGCCACCACCAGGCATCAGCTTATACAAGCCAGGGATTACACAATAGACCTTTGTTCTCATTTGGGCATCTCAATCAACTTCGAAAAGTCATCCTTATCGCCCTGCCAGTCTATTACCTTCATAGGCGCAAACTTAAACACTGTTCGGATGTCAGCTACCCTTACAGATCAAAGAGTTTCAGACATTCAGAGTCATGTCAGGATCATTCTGGCCAGCAAGAAAGTACAGGCCAGAATGGTTCTAAAGGTATTAGGTCTCATGGCTGCGGCCATTACTCTTCTTCCCCTGGCTCGATTCTACATGCGCCTTCTTCAGTGGATGCTGTTCACACAATGGTCATACCAGCAACTTCCAATGCGTCACCAGATTCTGGTGACACAGACATGCAAACAGCATCTTGCTTGGTGGATCACATCGCCTCAGGTTCACCAAGGCGGATACTTTGTACCCCCATCCCCGATAGCCACTGTCACCACGGATGCCTCCCTGATCGGGTGGGGGTCATTATCAGGGCAGGATGGTAAATGGGACGTGGCAGCCGTTCGAGCACCATCTGCACATAAATGTCCTGGAGATGAGAGCAGTGCTTTTAACGTTGCAAGCCCTCAACGACTTTCTTCCCGTAGGGACAATTGCAGTCCACACAGACAACATGTCTGTAGTTTGGTATATCAACAAACAGGGCGGAACCAAGTCCTACCCCTTGTGTCGAGAAGCGCTCAGACTATGGCAATGGGCGATCTCCTCTCATCGGTTTCTGGTAGCAACGCATATCCCTGGGAAAACCAACATTGTAGCGGACAGATTGAGCAGAGCTATTCTCATGCCTCACGAGTGGTCTCTCAAGCAATCTATAGCGGAAGAGATTTTTCTGGAATGGGGTCGCCCATGTTGCGATCTTTTGCTACTCCCCAAAACAGCAAATGCCCAGACTTCTTCAGCCTCTTCCCTCTATCAGGCCATCCCCAAGAGACGCTCTGACCCAGGATTGGCCCCAGGGACTTTTTTATGCCTTCCCTCCATTTCCTCTGATCCCTCAGGTGATCCAGAAAGCTACCGTTTTGAGAGCCAAATTGATTCTCATTGCCCCTTACTGGCCTCGACAAGTTTGGTTCCCGTTCCTCCATCATCACCTTTTGGTGCAGCCGTGGCATCTGGACCCAGTGCCAGATCTTCTGATTCACCAATCGGGTCAGCTGCACCAGTCAATCCCTTCTCTCAACCTCACAGCATGGTTGCTCCACTTCCTTCCTTAGCCAGGCTTCCTTTGATCTCTAACCCAGTTAGAGACATCATAGTAGCTTCGCTAAAATCCTCTACCAGGAGGATTTATACAAGCAAATGGAAACGTTTCTCTTATTGGGCTAAGGCCCAGAATATTGATCCTTTTACTGCCCCTGTTCAGGCAGTCCTGGACTTCTTAGCAGAGATTTTTCATGCAGGCTCCTCTTCTTCCACAGTCAGAGTTCAATTGGCTGCTATTTCCAATTTTCATGTCGGGATAGCAGATCATAATATTATGTCCCATAGGCTCTGCAGGGCCTTCTTGAAAGGAATTTTCCTACTAAAGCCTCCAATCAGGAATCCTCCTCCTCAGTGGGATCTAAATTTAGTGCAGACATCCTTGATTCTTTCCAAGTTCGAGACAGCTGTTTCTTGTTCCTGAAATATCTTTCTTGGAAAACTTTATTCCTAGTGGCTATTACATCTGCCAGGAGGGTGTCTGAACTTCATGCTCTTTCGGTTCGACCCCTATTTGGTTTTCACAAAGACAGAGTATCTTTGAGAACTAACCCAACCTTTTACCTAAGGTCGCTTCAAAGAACAATTTGAATCAATCCATTGATCTCCTGTATTTTTCCCTAACTATTCAGATAGAGCTGTACAAAAGCTACATTATCTTGATGTCCACCGTCAACTTAGATATTATTTGGTCAGAACAAGAAAATTTAGAAAATCTGATCAACTTTTTGTTTCCTATGCGGATAATAAAAAGGCCTTCCTGTTTCTAAAGTGACCTTGTCCAGATGGCTTTCTTCGGTCATCTCTGAAATTTATACGCTCAGGGGAAAACAGCTGTGCTCAAAACCTAAAGCACATTCAACTAGGAGCTTAGCTACTTCTACAGCTTTTCAAGCTAGACTTCCTTTGGACACTATTTGTGCAGCGGCCACTTGGGCTACTCCTCACACTTTTGTTTCCCATTACAAATTGGACTTGGCCTCCAGGGACAGAGCCAGTTTTGGCTCTACAGTCCTCAAGAGTTTGTTCCATTGAGCCACCCAGGATAGAGGTGCTAGGGACGCGGTCCCATCAAGCAAGAATGAAGGCGAGATTGACAACTTAACATTTAGAAGTTATATACCTACCATAACGTTCCATGTTAGTTGTCTTCTCTCGCCTTCTTTCTTGCGACCCTCCCTCCTTCCCCCTGGCCTGGACAGACCTTGTTATAAGAAACTGTTATGCTGAAGACCATTCAGACCTGGTCTTTCTTCCATCTGTAAGTTTTCTTTCTTCCTTTGGGAAGTATTTTATGCTTGGTGCTATTGCCCTTTGTCAGCAAACGAGATCTGGGTACTTACCGCCTTGCATCATGGGATATGGGGCTGCCTCGAGCTGGTAAAAGTGACTCTCGAGCTTAGCAAGTGCCGAGTCGGAGCCGAGGGATCGGCTCCGAACCCATCAAGCAAGAAAGAAGGCGAGAGAAGACAACTAACATGGAACGTTATGGTAGGTACATAACTTCTAATTTTATTGTTCTTGACACTTTCTTATCCAGTTTCTTGCATTGTAGTTTGTCTAATTAAGACTGTGGGCAAAATTTGGCTTTTCCAAGTCTGAACATGAAGCTTTCAGTTGCAAACTAGCAAATATGTCTAAAATTATTTATTTTACTTAATTGGTTTTATTTTAAATTCAAAGTCTCTGCCTTTGGCACTGGCCCTTGAACCATTGGTCTGTGAATTCTTTTAAGTGCCCAGATCTCTGTATAATTGATTATATCATTTTGACTGCTTTCCTGTATTTCTATGAAGTAGTCAACTTCTTGCAGAAAGTTTGTTGCTTTGCTGCTGTTCATTGGAGTTATAATAGCACTCATCTTTGTTCTTTTTGCAAGTTAGTAAACATTTTTGAAAAAATATTAATTTTCTGTTACCCAGTTTAATCCATTTCATAATAAACTGGCTCAGCTCCCCAGACACTGCAAACTTTAATAGACCAAAAGAGCGAAAAAACACATTAAATCTATACATATGAACAGACACCTTAGCGCTTTCACCCGCATACATAGTCAGGCATCATCAGAGTAAAAGAGCCCTTCATCTTTGTTACATTTAAAGCTATTCGTTACAGACACACCCCTCTAGGCAACCAACCCCAACCAAAGAGCAATTTATAAATTAAAGTCACAGTAAAACTTCACTCCAATGCTTGTTGGAAAGCACAGTTACTTGTAACTAGAAAAAATATTATTCAGTTTAAAACACAAACATTTAAAAAAATCTATATATAAACATGTTTGTATAAAAGTAATAAAAATAATACATAATAATAATAACGTAATACTTAACATTCTTCAAAGAAATGTAGTTTTATACTTTAAAATGCTATAAACTGAGATGTGATCATTAATGCCTGGAGGTCTAGATGCATCCAGCCTCAACTGCCAGATGCACTCCCTCGTCTCAAGTAAAACTTTTGAATCCCCTCCTTTGTCGTTAAATGGAATTCTATCTATTACAAAAAACAGAAATCTCTTAAAATTAGGGCAACTCAGACTATGCATATACAAGGCATTGTTAGTTCTTTTGTTCCTGATGTCTCTTAGGTGTTCCAGGATTCTGAGCCTTAACTTTCTTGTTGTTTTCCCAACATAGAAAGTAGAACAGCTCAAACATGTAGCAATGTACACTACCATCCTAGTATTACAGTTACAGAATCCTGGACACTTAATAGTTTTATAAAAGCCTTGAACTGCCACATAAGGGCCATTATTAATAAACTTACATATACTACAAACTCCACATTTACTCATTTTGGAGCTCTTATATGTCCCAATGTTAGGTTCTGCTTCCATCAATTCTTTAAGGCTCCTACCCCTACTATATATAAAACTTACAGTATCACTGTCAAAAGAACTTTGCCAAGTGTCCTTAATAATTCTAATAATTTGTCCCACCTACCCATTATATGGCAAAATCATAGCCTGTTTTTTATGTTGTGATGGGACTCTGAAACCAACTCATTCCCCTCCTGAAATTCCTTCATTAAACCTCCATGCAAAATAGGTTTAAATTATGTAATTGTCTTAGTTTCTATTTCTTTTCTAACTCTGGACAAAATTCTTGTGGATAACCCCTTTTTGTAAACATAGCAATCAAGCTGGTCAACTCAATGTTTACCTGTTCATCCTCACTAATCAGCCTGGATAATCTAACCATTTGGCCTTTGACCAAGTTCTTCTTGATATAGTGGGGATGACAACTCTGAAAATTCAAGAAACTATTAGAGTACGTTTTCTTGCGGTATATACTCAAATTTAGGCTAACATAATTCATGTTTTTGTATAACGATATATCCAAATAATTGCAGGTTTCCCCATGTATAGTGTAGGTGAATTTTAAGAATGGGGTAGTGTTAAGAAAATCAACAAATATATGGATCTCGTCCCTACTCCCTGTCCAAAAAATTAGTATATCATCAAGGAAATGTAAATACAGCGTTACCTGTTTCATATACTCAGTAGGGAACACCTTCTCCATCTCCCATTCCGCCAGTACCAAGTTGGCATAAATTGGCGCACACGTAGCACCCATGGCAACTCCTGCCACTTGTCTAAATAGTTCACCTTCAAATCCAACAAAATTGTTTGACAAAACCATTTCCATAAGATCTACTATCACACTACGTTTGACAGTGTGGAAGCCACTATATTTGTCCAAACTCCTCCTAAACATTTCCAAACCTTGTACCTGAGGAATGATCGAAAAAAGATTTGTAACATCAATTGTCACCATCAAAAATGGTTCATAAATTTGTTTTTGTCACATAACCTCCAAGCAGTGCCACAAATCCCTTAGAATATGTGGCAAACTTTTAACAATACCCTTACAGTGAAAATCTATGTAGGAGGCCATTGCTCCTGTTTTGGAGCCTTTTGCTGACACTATTGGACGAACGAGTGGGTCATTCTGATTTTTGTGAAATTTTGGAATTCCAAAAATGAAGGGGGTCACTGGAAATTCAACCATCAAATAATGGTATTCATCAACATCAATGATTCCCTCCATTAACTACTCGTAAAGACGCCACTCAATTTTAATGTATGCCATACACATTTAATTCCTAGATACTCTGGCATATGTATTTGTGTCACTCAAAAGACTGCACATCTTATTCGAGTAGTCAGTCTTAGACATGTTCACCACCCCCCCTCCTTCGTCAGGTTTCATGACCTTATACAAATTAGTGGTAGTTAGTTCTTGAAGACAAAACCTCTCCAGGTGTTAGATTATCCAGTTCCCTCCTTGGTCCCCTTAGCAATCTTCTAAGTTGTGCCTCACACAACTTCTCGAAGTTATGTATGCATGGGTGTGCAGCAGGTATAAAGGTACTCGATCTCTTTAGTCCAATCACATTGTCAATAGTTGGACTAGGTTTTTTGTAAAAAAAATACTCCCAGGTTTAACAGTCTAGTATACATCTTTAAGTTAACCAATACTTTGGCTGTTTCATTCCTAAAAGAAGGGACAAATGTAAACCCCTTCTTGAATACAGACAAATAGTTGTCTGTTAACTCTAAATTAGAGAAGTTGTAAACACTATCATTGTTAACATTAACCAAATTACAAGAATGTATCACAGTAGTTTGAGTTAAATCCAGTAAATCACTCCCCAATATTTGTGTAGCATTCTTCCCCTCAATGTCGGTGTTTGTTACACTGTCTAAACTATTGTTTAACAAATTAAGCATCCCACCAGCCCCTCTTTCACAAGCAGTACTGGATGTTATTCTAGAGGCCAGGAGGCCAAGCACCAAGAAGGCTTACTCGGGCAAATGGAAAAGGTTTTGTGCTTGGAACCAAGCTAAAGGCCAAGACACAACTCAACCTCATATGCCTCACATTCTGCAGTATTTAGCTGAGATGTTGCATAAAGGACTTTCCTTCTCCTCTACTAAAACCCATGCTTCAGCT
This sequence comes from Protopterus annectens, assembly GCF_019279795.1. Lineage (NCBI taxonomy): Eukaryota > Metazoa > Chordata > Ceratodontiformes > Protopteridae > Protopterus > Protopterus annectens. The sequence continues at coordinate 1,693,423,372 of NC_056739.1, forward strand.
ATTTCAGCTCACTATGATACTAATCCACCTTTATTTTCCAATCCTTTTCTAAGGCAGTTCCTCAGAGGGGCAAAAAACATTAGACCACCTAGAAGAGTCCCTACACCAACATGTGACCTCAACTTTGTTCTGGAAAAACTAACGCTACCTCCCTTTGAACCAGCTTTTTCTGCAGACCTTCAGTTCCTGTCCTGGAAGACTGCCCTGCTCCTGGCAATAACTTCTGCTAGGAGAGTCTCAGAATTGCAGGCACTTATGGCAGTGGAACCTTTCCTCATTTTCCATCAAGACAGAGTTTCTCTACGAACTAATCCTGCCTTCATGCCTAAGGTGGCTTCCAGTGTAGCTTTAAATCAAACCATCCACCTACCCACTTTCTTCCCCAATCCACAGAACAAAGGTGAGAGACTTATGGATAAAACTAAGGCTTTCAGAAAAACTGACCAGCTCTTTGTTTCCTATGCTACAGCTTCTCAAGGGAGGACCATAAACAAGCAAACCATTTCTAAATGGATAGGCCATTGCATACGATTCTGCTATACCCATCATGGGAAACCAGTTCCTCCTACCATTAGATCCCACTCTACCAGGGCAACAGCTACCTCTACTGCCTTTCTCAGGGGGGGTTCCTACCAAGGAAATTTTAGAAGCCGCAACTTGGAGTTCTGTACACCCCTTCACCAAACACTACCACTTACCTCTTTATTCTAAGTCCAGGGCAGGCTTCGCCACTGCAGTTCTGCAGGCCCTCATTGCCTCCACTAACCCTCTATGATGCCTCCACCGTACCTTAGCTTTGGGACTCAACCCAAGTGTGATGACTGCAGCAGAGTAACACGAGTAAATCTTTGCTATGCCTTTCTGATGTATTTGCTTATAGCTGAAGGGATTTTGTGTTTGTACAGTGTTCCCACCTTTTGGTTCTAATTTGGATCACCTTTTTGGGGGCACCTGACATCTGGGGCAAGAAAAACTGAAGAAAATGGTGTCGGTTGCAATATATGTACCCCTGGCGCACTGACGTCAGGGATGAGGCGACAGCAACCGACGTCTGACCAAGACTTTGGAAATCCGGCCGACTGCGGGACCACCTGACGACAGAATAACCCTAGTGTGATCACTGCAGCAGGGTGAACACTCGAACATCTACATTTATGGTAGGTACAAACTGTACTTTAGCAGTACCGAGAGGCTTCCAGCATATTGTGAGCCAAAGAAAAATGTTTAATTTACAAGGCCCTTATTTCTCATTAGTAATCCATGAGTGTTAGAGTGATTAGATGCTTATGTGACTGAACATTATAAGAGAGATAGTATTGTGGGTGGTATCTAAAATGATCAGATGAGAGAAAGGTGTTGAGAGAGATCAGAACATTGTTCTTCATTGTTACAAGTGGGGCCCATTTTGGAGGAGCACTTCCTGTTTCCATTCCAGACACAGAGATAGCCCAGAGAAACAAGAAGGCAGGTGACGAGAGAAGGAGATGATGGAGTGGTGAAGCAAATGGAGGAGAAAGCAAATATCGAGACTGGAGAATGTGTGCAGTATTCTGAGGAAATGTTTCAAAGAAGTCTGTTTGGAGTTGAGTCAGCAAATGGTGGATATATATTTATTACCCTTTAGTCGGGAGGTTTGTGGGATGATTTACTTTAAGAAGTGGTGCAGGGTGAACTAGAAAATGGAGATGTTTTCTGGGGGCATCATTGTGAAAATACAAAAGGAGGATGCAGAGACTATTCTGAAGAATAGTGGTGAGATGGAAAATTAAACGTGCAGAGGAAGTAAAAGAAAGCAAAAGTGGAATAGCAGAAAACAAGGCAGAAGAAAATGAAAAATGGAAGTACATGGTAAGGATTCAAAGTAAAGAAGATAAAAAAAATAGTATGAAGCGTGGGACAATTTAATAGCTCAATTGGCTGTAAAAGCACATGCGGTAAGAACATTTGTTCTTAACAAAGAGACATTTTGTGACATATTTGAGACTGTCTTTTTTCAATGGAAAATTCACTTGGAGAATGAGAAAAGAAAGACTGTAACCCATGGAGTATTTATATGATAAAAGCATTTAACAGGGAAACAACAAAGAAAATCTGTGTAAGATTTCAAACAGAGGTAGAAAGAGAGACTAAAGCCTTATATAAAGAAGTACTGGACGTTGCAAAACTTTATGACAAAAGGAGCTTATGGACTGCTGACTAGGACTGTAATATTGTGTTAAAAATACGGAATACGTTTTATGCCAGGCATGATATGGAGGGGAATAGGGGTATTGTAAGTTACTGGGGACAACCCAAAACATTTTTTGTGGAAAAAAAATGTCATTTGATAAGTAACTGTGAAAGAGACATTTTTTATATTTGTGTGAAAATGAAACATGATACAGAAAATGTGAATTGTAATGTTATACATGTAACAAAATTGTACATTTGATGGATTGCAAACATGAAAATAAAGGTAAGGAAAAGAAATAAGAAAATTTAAGAGAAGAAATTTCAGTAGTAGTAGAAATAGACTTAGATGAGAAAAAGTAGAGGGCATAGAAGAAGATTATGAAATAAAGGAGATAAATTGGGAGGTACTAAAAGAAAAATTCTGTTGGTAAAAGAGAGAAGAAGAATATTTAAAGGGATAAGTATAAAAGAAAATAGACACAAATTACTGTTTGATTCTCACCCTTTGAGAGGTTAATTGGCTAGGCTTGGAATGGCCTATTAAGAAAGCTAGCCTAGTAGTTAACTGAGCTTATGAAACCATGAATCTAAGGAAAAGCGAGTGCTTTCTGTAAATGTGAATATTATTAAGAATATAGTAAAGCGAAAAGAATTTTTGGAGTGGTGTAATGCATGCAATATACATATAATTATATTAAAAGAACACAACATTTTTAACAAAAAAAAGATTCCTAACAGAAAATATGGAGAGGAACGATAATCCATAATTTGGGAAATGAGAGATGTTCTGAGCCGTATTCTGCAGAAATACAGTAAAGATATTAGTTGTAACTTTAGCAGAATTGGAAGATAAACCATTGTAGATTTAAATGGAAAGAACAAGTGTATAGAATTATAGCAGCATATGCTTATACTAGCTTTAAAGAAAGGGAAAGCTTATATCATCAGAATTTAGACTATGTAGTAATAAATATGAATATTGTAATAGGAGAATTAAATTGTGATTTTTAAGAGGCTAGCGTAAAAAGTAAGGAAATTGTATAAGAAAAATGATGGAAGTTGTACAGTGTAGTAAATTAAAACTTTGGGACAAAAATTCATGGACTTAATCTCTCATTTTTTTTTTTTTATATCATACTGTAAGAAGCGTTGTTACCTCACAGCAAGAGGTTCTCCCGTTTGATTCTCGGCTGGGCTTGGGAGTGCCTTCTGTGTGGAGTCTGCATGTCCTCCCCGTGGTTGGGTAGCGTTAGAAAGGCATGCGTGCGGAAATGGGCGTGCCTTTGTTGAAGGTTGAGCATCGAGCTGGCACCTCTGCGTTTTGTAAAAAAAAAATCTACTGCCAATCATTAGCAGACCGGAGTTCCGCTGTGGCGACCCCTTACTGTGAAAAGCTGAAAGACAAACAACAACAATAATAAGAATGTTTAGTTATAGGAGAAGGGGAGAGTTTAAACAGGATCCTCTTGCAATATGGCTAGAGACAAAGGAAAACAAGAAATATATACAAATAGACAAAACAATAAAAAGAACAAATGAGCAAGCATGGAGTGAAGAAGGAAAAGTTAATAATACAGATATGGAAGATCATAATTGGTCTGAATGGTGGATGATATTTAAGGAATTTTTTTTGGCAATATGATGTGAGAAAAGTAGAGAAAGAAAAATATAGAATAAATGATGCATTGGAAGATTTAGAACATAAGGATAGAAAGTAAATTGGCAAAGAAAAAAAAATGTATTGTTTCTTGATTTCTTTCATATAAGAATTGTTATATGAACATGATTTTTTTATAAGGAAAAAAGAAGTATCCAATTACTTGAGCAGATTAGTAAAGGAAGATGACATTGCAATGAGAGAAATAAAAAAAATGTAAAAGGAGAAATGGAATGAACTCTGGAAAAAGATTATTAATAGTGTAGTACAATATGTACAAAAATGCGTAATGAAAAAATAAGGTATTAAAAAAACATGGAAAGTTAAAAAAAAAAAAAAGATTAATAGAAAAAGAGAATAAAGAGTTGGAAAAGGAAATTACTTTAAATGAGCTAGATAAAGTATTAGGACAAGTAAATATAGATTCATCTACAGGACCAGATTGAATTGAGTGTGAAATGTTTAAAAATTAAGGGATTGGGAAAAATATATTTTTAAAGATTTTGAATGAGTTGTTAGATGAAGGTTTTATAGATAAAGAATTATGTAGTGGAATACTTAAATTCTTATGAAGAAGGAAGATAGAAGACAATTTGAAAAACTGGATATGGAAAGTATTGAATAATGATTAATATGTCTTTATGAAAATAATACATGAGAGATTTTAAATTTAAAATGGAAATTATTATGGAAAATATATTTAGTATGAAGGAGAAGGGTTGTCAAGAATTATTAATGATAGAGAAATTGTGGATGATATTATGAATAGAAAAGAAGCAAAAAATCGTGATAGGAGCCTTTAAGGCATTTGACACAATTGGACATGGAATCTGCTGGATAATAATGAAAGATTATAAGTGGGAATGTTAGGAAGTTTATGTATGTTGGTGTACAGCAGTAAAGTAAAATACTTGTAAATGTTTGGTTAAGCCAAGAGGTACATATTAAGAGTGTGTAAGACAGGGGTGCCCAATGAGTTGTTTGCTGTTTGCATTAGTTAAGAATAAGGCATAAATTACAAAATTAAGGAAGTGGGGTATATAACACCTGAAAGATTAATAATTCCAGTTCTGTTAACATATGCAGGTGACATAATTGCAAAAAAACAAAATATGGATAAAAGCAGTAGTAATTTGCACGAGTGTCTAGAGGAGATAAAAATGGTTTTAAATAAAGAGAAAAATGAAGGCTTGGGTGGTGTAGGAAAGATAAGGGGAATATATTTTATAATGAATGAAATTTCTGTGTTAGATATACAATTTGTGAATAAAGATACAAGTAAAGTCAGTGGGAAAAGCAATAGAAATAAAACAAACTTGTCTTTTTTGGAGAAAATATAAATTACCATTTAGGGAAAAAGGCTTAGTTGATAAACTCAGTATTAATGAGAAAACTGCATACTTAGCAATTGTATTTATGTTGCCAACAGTATTTGAAATGGAATTATTGCTGGCATATTTTTCATTTTTATGGGGTTCTAGATTTAAAAGAACAGTTTTTATGTAAATAAAGAAGGATGTTTAGGGTTAATTAACCCAGTGGTATATGCTGCTTCATTAAATTTGTACCAAGTGGGTAAATGAAAAAGATGAGAGAATAGTTGTAAAACTGTATAAGTATGACATATTTTGGGGTATGGTAGAAAAGAGTAAAAGAATGTGTAAAATCTATATGGGAAATAAAAAAAATGATGATATAGAAAAAGATAGAAAAGTATATTATAAAAAATGATAAAACATTGCTATGTAAAAACAAAAAAAAAAAAAAGGAAATCTAACCTGAAAAAAAAAAAGCTATAAAAATAAGAAGCAAATGGTCTAATCAGAAAGTAGAAAGTCAAGACTTTTTTGAGACTGGTAATAAATTGCCAGTAAAAGGAAATATGCCATATAAAAAGAAAAGTGATAGAATATGTTTATATTGTCAAGAAGAAGAAACTATGGAGCATGTGTTTGAAATGTATGCAAGTAAAAAAGTAATGGGGAAAACTACGTAAAGAAGATTTTTTCGTAGCTGTAAAATAAATGGATAAAATAAACATTGATATAATGAAGTATGGATCGTACAAGAAGAGAAGTAAAGAATATGTTAAAAGATTAGATAAAAAAGTTAATTTATGTTGTATGGGTTATGGCATCTGGTCAATATCTCACCGGACTGCCTCCAGTAATGTGATGTCCCCCACTTAAAACCCGGGTCAGTAATAAAGGAACCTCAATCCTCTCTACTGACTCCAATGTGGGAGTTTTACAGAAAACACCAGAGCACAGAGCACACGAGTAAAATTCTGTTATTTCCCCAAGAACACAACAGGAACACACTATTTTCCTGGAACTGGACTATATACAGCTTTTCATCCCAAATGTAATCCCTGATCATACACTTAAGAGCAATGTGTTCCTGTTTTAGACCTCTGACTTGCTCACACTCAAAATAAATTTAAATCTCACCCACTCTAATACTTATGGGAAGCCTGACCCAGATTTCCAGCTGTGTCCCTTCCCCAATACAAATGGTAAATGCTGTCATTAGAGTCGGGCAGGTCTGCACATCCTTCAAAGGGTGATTGGTTATTAAAAGTTAAATATCAAAATAAATGATAACTATGACCAGAAGCAGCCAGGCATTTGAGGTGATCTGGGGTGTATCTAACAAGTATAAACACACACTAATCTTGAAAGAACACACTGATTGTCCAGCTACAATGTAAAGTAATGCAAAACGTTTAATAAGTAAAATGATTACAAGAGTGTAAATCACTAATTTTCAATAAACACCAGAATTCAATCACCAGAAATGTAAAATTAAATATTAGGATAGAACTCCATCATCTTAGAAAAACTCTAAAATGACTAAACTGTCCTAATCTAGCTAGAGAATACTGTCCCTGATCTAATTTAAAACAATAAGGCAAAGGCAGAATTAGTTTTTGGTGCGTCCTTTTTCCTGGTATGCACTGTGACTGCAGCTCTTGACTAACAGCTCAGCACTGACTTCAGCAGTCTTTTTTGTACTGTCCAGGTTAACAGTCTCAACGGTTTTATTTTAAAAATAACAGTCAGTTGTTTGAAAAAGTTATTTTTCTTGTCACTCAGCTGTTCAAATAATCACATATCAACCAGGAGCATTCTAATGGCATCATCTATTGATCAGCTGATTCTCCACAAACCGTTTGTACTTTAGAATCTCTGTCACAAATACGTGCAATTAGAAATGTATCAGAAACTGACAGATTGTTTAAATATTTTGTATAAACAGGGAAATGCTCAACACTTAAAAAACTTATTTACATTTTCACAGTTAGACATGCTGGCATACAGTACAAGTTAATCTGAGAATATACATAATTCTCCTGCCGAACATGCTAACACAGATGACAGTATTTTCATTTTCTTCACGTAGGCTGTGTGGAATGAAACGATAAATGAAATTATATTTAAGGGTAAATCGATTTTAGCAACAATATTAAGTGGAATCCGATGGTCCTTATGGAAAAGGAAAAGGATAATGATTGTGAATAAAATTCCAAATGCGTATGTCAATATATTTTTACATTTGTAAATATTTGGATGATATATAAATATTTTGAAAATAATTGTTCTTTGTGTATATAAATAAAGGAACCCTTCTCTTTCCGTTTGTGGTCTGGTGTGTGGCAGGCCATAGGGTGGCTGCAGCATGGAGTGGAAGAAGTCTGATGATGGTATTTGGATTTTAGATGTTAAAGTTCCCATTTCAGGTGGTGTAGTTACTTTGTCACATGGCGGTTTGGTAGATGCTAAAATGAAATTTGTGACAGCTGAAGTCAACCCTGTAGATGGAGATGCTATGTTGTAAAGTGAAATTTTGTATCATTTAGATGCTGAGGAAGCAACTTAGCCAGAATTGTCCTTTGGTACTAATTCTACTACTCCTGCTGGTGACTGTTCTATTTCTGTGCTCCTACAGTTGAATATACACATGCGCTTTCTCCATGGTCTCAGTGAACATATGCTAGCATGGTTAAAAATGGTACTGCTATTTCTACTTTACCATTTTGTAAAGTAAACAAGTGGCTGGTAATTCACCTTATGGTTAACGTGTCATACAGTGACATGGCAGGGTGTTTCATCCCGCTGTTAACAAATGGGAGTTACTCTTCAGTGATGATTTTCTGCTGGAGGCCAAGAAGCTAAAGAAGAGTCTTTTATGTGTAAAATGAAAATTATTTTTTATATTGCGCCAAGAAAAGTGTGAAATTGGGGGTTCTCCTTTGACCAGGCAGATTTGATAATGGCATGTCATTATGGGTTTGAGGCTTGATATAATGGTTAAGGTGTTTACCTCATAGACACAAGCTACAAGATTTGATTCTCACTTTGGCTAGGGTTAAAATGGCCTGCAAAGACAGCATTTGTCTTGTTTTTCTGTAAAAGTGCAGTCTTGTCTGAGTGCTTTTTATGTGAACTTAACTTCTTTTCATATGTTTTTCTTTTTCCTTTGGGATTTTGCACCATAGATCATTGAAGAGACTGATGGTTTTGTATTATGCTGTCAGTTTTGTATTGGTGAGAGATTGGTGAGATCTTTATCTAAATGACTTGGTGCTTTTGTACTTTTAATTCTGTAAGAGTATGTTTATAGATTTGCAAAGTTTATCTTACAGGGTGTCTGAGTTGCACGCTGTCATGACATGCTGTCCTTTTCAGAGTTTGATTAGGATAGATGGCATTCTCTTACATCCTGTTTTTAAAGCAGTGTTGAAGATTGCTCAGAATTAGTCTGTACTACTTTATTTCTTTCCTGATCTACAAAATGTTATGAAGCAGTTACTTCCTTAGCGGTCACTAAAGCCCATATGGTGATCTGTATTCACAGGAGTTAAGTTTCTTGATATGTGAATCCATTGTTTTTCTTTGCATTAAAAAGGTTGAGGGTGCCATTGGGGAGGCAGACTGTTTTCATGTGGATGGATCATTCTGTTGAGTTTTGCTATGATGACCCAAATAATCGTGTTAAAATGGGTCTATATTAAATCATTGAATGCTTAGAAAAGCAAACGATGATTTATCAACCCCATGTAAGCGAAAGCTTACAAACTCGAATGCTTAGTTCCAAAAAAAAAAAAAAAAAAAAAAACTTAACACATAAAGTGGGGGGCTATGCCCCCCACCCCCCACTTAAATATGCCAACTCCGAGATCGCACTGCAGTGACGAAAATGGCAAAGTAATTGATGCGGCCAAGCGATTTCTTTCTCCGGGAAAGAATTTGCTTATATGCTGCTTCGTCATTTTGCCTTTTCGTCTTTTCAAGTTCAACCAAGATGCATTCGAAAGAATGAGTCTTTGGTCATCTAATAGGAACCCTGTTAAAACTGTTATTCCAGATGGTCAGTTGCTTAACCAGCCTTCTTCAGGGGCTTTGTTAGCAGGTTAAGTTTGTGAGGGTCACAAAAACATCAAATGTCCAAAGCAAGAAGGAAGGAAACCAAATCTAGGATAAATATAATTCCATTTAATAATCCATTCGTTCTGGTACCTCGGCAATTCGCCTTCAGTGGATGTTTTTGTGATCGATTTAGGTTTTTGATTAAGTTTGTGAGGGAGCAGGTTTAGTCCACCAGCTCTATGTATGGAGGCAGTATAGCCATTTGAAAGCTAGTGTTTTTGTCCAGCCATTTTTAGAGAATTTGGCAGAGGCTTGTTCATTTACTTGCAGTACCCAAGCATGGCCTTGGAGATGAAGGAATGTGAGAGGAGTACAGCAAAGCTGTGAAAAGCACTTGCAACATTAATAGATGATTGACCCCATTCCTGTCTGTCCAATAGTTCCTACCCGCCTTCCTCCCTCAAGCGTTTTTTTTTTTTAAATGTTTGTATGGTGTTTAGTTCTCTTTTGCAAGTTTTTCTGAATGCTGTGAAAAGCTAAGATTGTTGGTCAGCCTTCAAGGTGCACTGTGGTGTAAGTATTGCTGAAAGGCTGAGGATTTGGCAGACACACTGGAAATATAGATGGTGTAGCCTAGATGCGCAGTAATTTTATCTTTGTAGGCCCTGAATTGTGTTGGGCTACTGAGTGAGGGGGATTTTTTTTCTGTGGTCATTATTGGGAGGAGGTGATGGCAGAGTGACATTTCATGACATGCTCAGATGGATGAAGTTAGGTGGTCATTATGGATTCTGTGATGGTCCTGTATAAGTAGAAGTTCACTTTGAGTCTCTTCTTTGAAAGAATTGAGAGTTCCTCCCTTTAGTCTGGATGAGTGGCAGTTTCATACTCTACAAATATGTAGCTAAAACAGGCTGCAAGGAAGGAGTCCTATTTGCGCTGTTAAAATCTAGAGGAAGAGCACTACCAGGTTTGGATGTCTTTGTTTCTTAGTGATGGCCAAGTCACAGGACTGGAGTCAGGTGCTTACTGTTATGATTGCCTTTTACAGCTGCACTTGAGCAATTTTTTTTGACATTTCAGAAGTGTACAGTATGTCATTCATGCACTATTTTAGGAGTTTATAACTATCTATTTACCAAAATTCCATCTGTAAATATTTCACATAGTATGGGCATTCTTTTTAGTAGAATGTCTAACCACTTATATTAAGCAGTGATCTGCTTCCAGTACCAAGAATACAGAGTTTGATTCTTTCCACCTTCATTTGCCTATTGTGCGACTCTGAGCAAGTGGCTTAAGTAGACAGTACTCCTGGGTCACCCCTGATTTAGGGACAGTTGTGTTCATTGGGCTTTAACCAGTCAACAATTAGGTAAAATAAAATCCCTTTTGACTGTTTGGCATTAAAAATCACTCATCATACCACCCATAACATTGGCCACCAATCCAGTTATATTCTTAAATAATTTTTTATTGTATTTGACAGAACTGGTATATATTGTGTTTACATGAACATAAGAAAGTAAATCTCCTTTAAATCAAGAACTTCATAATATGTCAAAATTAAACTCCTGTATGGAAACTTGGATTGGCAACCTACTTTTCAGTATTCCAGCCTGGAAAAAAGTAGTAAATAAAAAACATAAAGTTCCCTTCTCCATCTGCAGAACACAGACTTTTCAGATTTTTCTCGTCTAAAACATCTACTTTCCATCATAGCAAGACTTCTAAAATACAGACCAACAATTGGTTTAACAATCGAAGCTTATTACAAGGAAGTTCTGTGCCAGAGCAGTACAGCACACTTTTATTCTTACTCCCCCCTTACTAAATATTCTTAAGTCTGGGTTGATGTGATTCCTCAGTAGACATGTGAATTGTCTGCCAGTACAACAGCTTACAAGCTATCTGCAAGTAAATGCAGTTTGACAGCTTGTAAGTTGCCAAAACACAGTGTGCCCCAGAAAGTTAGTACCTTGGTCAGGTGCCCCATTAACTCCACAGTTGCTATGACACTGTTACTACTGAACATACATCATCTGTTAAACTCTTGAGACCAAACTTTTATGTATATGGCCCAGAATTTTGAAAGCTGGGGCAGATTTTTCCTTCTTTGCTTTTGTGGCAAAAAAGGCTGTACAAATCTATAAAGCCACTTTTACTAAATTAGAGCAAATCTCACTTCTAGAAAGGCCCTGACATCTCTGGTGAAAAACTAACAGTTTATGCGGATAAATTCTAGCCAGCTATCCGACAGTTCCAGTACTGTTCTGTCTACCAGTGGCCCTCGTTAACCAAAATGACTTTCTCAAAGATTTTGCAAATTTTTCTTAACCACCACTCCCCATCCAAATTTCCCTTTGTTATTTCTGACATTAACACAATTTTGTGTGTGTGTGTGTGTGTGTGTGTGTGTGTGTGTGTGTGTGTGTGTGTGTGTGTGTGTGTGTCTGTATTATAATTACAAACAGGAATGAGAAAGAAAGCGGAAGGCTGCCCTGAAAATCCCCTGCTGACAACCCTGTAGGTTCTGAACAACTTCACCCTCTGTTCCTCACACTATGCAGGGAACACGTTCCAACATCTTATCACCGCTATCTACAATAGCTAACATGGTAAACATTTAGTTCTTTCCCAGTGAACGAAAAAACACCAAAACATTTAAGGTTTTATTTTTAAAAATAACAGTCAGTTGTTTGAAAAAGTTATTTTCTTGTCACTCAGCTGTTCAAATAATCACATATCAACCAGGAGCATTCAATGGCATAATATTTGATCAGCTGGTTCCTAAACAGTTTGTACTAAGTCTCTGTCTCACAAATACGTGCAATTAGAAATATCGAAAACTGACAGATTGTTTAAATATTTTGTATAAATGAGGGAAATGCTCAACACTTAAAAACTTATTTACATTTTCCTGATTAGACATGCTGGCATACAGTACAAGTTAATCTGAGAATATGGGTGTCTCCTGCCGAACATGCTAACACAGATGACCAGTATTTTCATTTTCTTCACACGTAGGCTGTGTGGAATGAAGCGATAAATGAAATTATTTAAGAATGCGTCGATTTTAGCAACAATATTAGAGTGGAATCCGATGGTCCTTATGGAAAAAGGAAAAGGATAATGATTGTGAATAAGATTCCAATGCGTATGTCAATATATTTTTACATTTGTAAATATTTGGATGATATATAAATATTTTGAAAATAATTGTTGTTCTTTGTGTGTATATAAATAAAGGAACCTTCTCTTTCGTTGTGTGGTCTGGTGTGTGGCAGGTATAGATGTAGTGGAAGAATCTGATGATGGTATTTGGATTTTTAGATGTTAAAGTTCCATTTCAGGTGTAGTTACTTTGTCTGTGGTTTGTGCATAGATGCTAAAATGAAATTTGTGACAGCTGAAGTCAACCCTGTAGATGGAGATGCTATGTTAATAGTGAAATTTTGTATCGGCTAGATGCTGAGAAGCAACTTAGCCAGAATTGTCCTTTGGTACTAATTCTACTACTCCTGCTGGTGACTGTTCTATTTCTGTGCTCCTACAGTTGAATATACACATGCGGCTTTCTCCATGGTCTCAGTGAACATATGCTAGCATGGTTAAAAAATGGTACTGCTATTTCTACTTTTACCATTTTGTAAAGTAAACAAGTGGCTGGTAATTCACCTTATGGTGCTTGATGTCATACAGTGACATGGCAGGTGTTTCATCCGCTGTTAACAAATGGGAGTTACTCTTCAGTGATGATTTTCTGGGTAGAAGCTAAAAGGTACCATGTGTAAAATAGAAATTATTTTATATTGCGCCAAAAGAAAGTGTGAAATTGGGGGTTCTCCTTTGACCAGGCAGATTTGATAATGGCATGTCATTATGGGTTTGAGGGCTTGATATAATGGTTAAGGTGTTTACCTCATGAACTGGCTTCTAAGATTTGATTCTCACTTTGTTAGGGTTAAAATGGCCTGCAAAGACAGCATTTGTCTTGTTTTTCTGTAAAAGTGCAGTCTTGTCTGAGTGCTTTTTTATGTGAACTTAACTTCTTTTCATATGTTTTCTTTTTCCTTTGGGATTTTGCACCATAGATCTCATTGAAAGAGAGACTGATGGTTTGTATTATGCTGTCAGTTTTGTATTGGTGAGAGAGATTGGTGAGATCTTTATCTAAATGACTTGGTGCTTTTGTACTTTTAATTCTGTAGAGTATGTTTATAGATTTGCAAGTTTATCTTGGGGTGTCACAGGTTACGCTGTCATGACATACTGTCCTTTTCAGGATTTGATTAGGATAGATGGCATTCTCTTACATCCTGTTTTAAAAGCAGTGTTGAAGATTGCTTTCAAATTAGTCTGTACTACTTTATTTCTTTCTGATCTACAAAATGTTATGAAGCAGTTACTTCCTTAAGCGGTCACTAAAGCCCATATGGTGATCTGTATTCACAGGTTAAGTTTCTTGATATGAATCCATTGTTTTTCTTGAGTTGAGGTGCCATTGGGAGGCAGACTGTTTTCATGTGGATGGATCATTCTGTTGAGTTTTTGCTATGATGACCCAAACAGCTATTGTAAATGATTACTATATTAAATCATTGTGAATGCTTAGAAAAAGCAAACGATGATTTATCAACTCCCATGTAAGTTTAAAAGCTTACAAACTCAATGCTTAGTTCCAAAAAAAAAAAAAAAAAACTTAACATATAAAGTGAAGTGCCCCACCCCTACATAAATATGCCAACTCCGAGATCGCAAGCTGCAGTAGCGAAAATGGCAAAGTAATTGATCACGTGACCAAGCGTTCTTTCTCGGGGAAAGAATTTGCTTATATGCTGCTTCGTCATTTTGCCTTTTAGGTCTTTTCAAGTTCAACCAAGATGCATCTAGAAAAGAATGAGTCTTTGGTCATCTAATAGGAACCCTGTTAAAACTGTTATTCCAGATGGTCCCAGTTGCTTAACCAGCCTTCTTCAGGGGCTTTGTTAGCAGAGTTAAGTTTGTGAGGGTCACAAAAACATCAAATACTCCCGAAAGCAAGAAGGAAGGAAACCAAATCTAGGATAAATATAATTCCATTTAATAATCCATTAGTTTCTGGTACCTCTCGCGAGATCTCAGCCTTCAGTGGATGTTTTGTGATCGATTTAGGTTTTGATTAAGTTTGTGAGGGAGCAGGTTTAGTCCACCAGCTCCCATGTATGGAGGCAGTATAGCCATTTGAAAGCTAGTGTTTCTTTTTTGGCCAGCCATTTTAGGAGAATTTGGCAGAGGCTTGTTCATTTACTTGCAGTACCCAAGCATGGCCTTGGAGATAGCAGAAGGAATGTGAGAGGAGTACAACAAAGCTGTGAAAAAGCACTTGCAACATTAATAGATGATTGACCCCATTCCTGTCTGTCCAATCAGTTCCTACCCTTCCTCCCTCAAGCGTTTTTTTTTTTTTTTAAATGTTTGTATGGTGTTTAGTTCTCTTTTGCAAGTTTTTTCTGAATGCTGTGAAAAGCTAAGATTGTTGGTCAGCCTTCAAAGGTGCACTGTGGTGTAAGTATTGCTGAAAGGCTGAGGATTTGGCAGACACACTGGAAATATAGATGGTGTAGCCTAGATGCGCAGTAATTTTATCTTTGTAGGCCCTGAATTGTGTTGGGCTACTGAGTGAGGGATTTTTTCTGTGGTCATTATTGGGAGGAGGTGATGGCAGAGTGACATTTCATGACATGCTCAGATGGATGAAGTTAGGTGTTGGTCATTATGGATTCTGTGATGGTCCTGTATAAGTAGAAGTTCACTTTGAGTCTCTTCTTTGAAAGAATTGAGAGTTCCTCCCTTTAGTCTGGATGAGTGGCAGTTTCATACTCTACAAATATGCTTAGCTAAAACAGGCTGCAAGGAAGGAGTCCTATTTTATGCGCTATTAAAATCTAGAGGAAGAGCACTACCAGGTTTGGATGTCTTTGTTTCTTAGTGATGGCCAAGTCACAGGACTGGAGTCAGGTGCTTACTGTTATGATTGCCTTTTACAGCTGCATCTTTGAGCAATTTTTTGACATTTCCAGAATGTACAGTATGTCATTCATGCACTATTTTAGGAGTTTATAACTATCTATTTACCAAAATTCCATCTGTAAATATTTCACATAGTATGGGCATTCTTTTTAGTAGAATGTCTAACCACTTATATTAAGCAGTGATCTGCTTCCTGGAAAGTACCAAGAATACAGAGTTTGATTCTTTCCACCTTCATTTGCCTATTGTGCGACTCTGAGCAAGTGGCTTAAGTAGACAGTACTCCTGGGTCACCCCTGATTTAGGGACAGTTGTGTTCATTGGGCTTTAACCAGTCAACAATTAGGTAAAATAAAATCCCTTTTGACTGTTTGGCATTAAAAATCACTCATCATACCACCCATAACATTGGCCACCAATCCAGTTATATTCTTAAATAATTTTTTATTGTATTTGACAGAACTGGTATATATTGTGTTTACATGAACATAAGAAAGTAAATCTCCTGTATGGAAACTTGGATTGGCAACCTACTTTTCAGTATTCCAGCCTGGAAAAAAGTAGTAAATAAAAAACATAAAGTTCCCTTCTCCATCTGCAGAACACAGACTTTTCAGATTTTTCTCGTCTAAAACATCTACTTTCCATCATATAGACTACAAATACAGACCAACAATTGGTTTAACAATCGAAGCTTATTACAAGGAAGTTCTGTGCCAGAGCAGTACAGCACACTTTTATTCTTACTCCCCCCTTACTAAATATTCTTAAGTCTGGGTTGATGTGATTCCTCAGTAGACATGTGAATTGTCTGCCAGTACAACAGCTTACAAGCTATCTGCAAGTAAATGCAGTTTGACAGCTTGTAAGTTGCCAAAACACAGTGTGCCCCAGAAAAGTTAGTACCTTGGTCAGGTGCCCCATTAACTCCACAGTTTTTTGCAAATGCTAAACACATGCATGTGTGGAATACACCATTGTACATCAAAACTCTAGTGAATGATATGCAACTACAATGACCAAAAAAAAAATGAAACTGTAAAGCAGTGATCACGATCTTTGTTATGGATTAATTTCTCTGACTTGTATCTTATTTTCTAAACTGCACTGTTATAATCCAAAAGCAAGAAGAATACATGGCCAAATAACTTTCTTAGAATTGTATACTGTTTACTATTTATATCTTTCAAGTTTTCTTACTGTATTAAAAAACAAGGAAAATTTTGGTGAGGAAAATGTTTAACAAAAACACACCAGATGGGCTTCCTACTGAAATGTCATTCATAATGCCGATTACCTACATTTTGGGGAAAAAAGACAGAAAATGCAGGAAAAGAGCGTATGTTGAATATCACACTTCTTTAAACTTGCTTTATGCAAGGCAGCAAACCACCCAACTTCCGAACTTATATATACCAATTCCAAGATTGCTATACCTCAAAGAAAAGGGAATACTTCAAGAAATGGCCATCTCAGACTTTAGTACATGTAACTCCATTTTTTCAGCCATTCAGTCTCTGCATTACACGAGACTCTGAAAAGAGTCTTAACAATTCAAATGATTCATAGGTATTTACTAGGGTAATGACCACAAGGGCCTTTTTAAGCCTAGCCATGCATCCCAAATCCTTGTCAAGTTCTGATACTCTTGATAAGTGTAAGCAATGGGCCTGGGAGATGAACCATTTACAGGTTAACTTTTTGCATTAGAGACATAGGTGCCAAACCAGGGATGAATTTCCGGTTTCCCATCCAATTGTCCAAGTTGCACTTGAATTGGGTTAGGGAGGAACTCTGCTTCACATGGAAGGGGAGCCTATTCCATAGACAGGGTACTCTCTAGGATACATACCTATCTCTCCAGCAGGTCCTATATATATCACAGGCACGGTTTAAGTCTTTAGAACAGGTAATTCTGGCACTGTTTGTTTTGTGGATATGCAGGAGGTCCATCAGAGTGGGGTCTGACAATGCTCTACAGGTCAGGCATAGATCTCCCCTCAAAAGCCTGTAGGAGACCGAATACGGGGATAGGGCCTTGAGGTGGTCTGCATAGGACATATTAATTACGCCCTGTATTCTTTTAGTGAAGAACCTCAGTGGATGTTCTAGTTGTTTGGATATGCCTGGTTAGGTACATACCAAAAGGGGAATTGTACTCAGTGCTAGGTCTTATTATTGCCCATCAAGTAATACATCATTACATTTGCTATTGTTCCCACTGAAGTGATGAATAGTTTAATATACTTAGGTATATGGTTTAAATTGTTGTTCTTCCCATCTGTAATATACTATTGCCATCCCGGGAGTATACTGAGGGTTCAAGAAATACCTCCTCTCTACTGCAGATGCATCATTTTACAGTCAGTGCACATTCTTTAACAACTGAACTGCTTTGATACAGTTTCTTTCAAAGTGATCTGCTGTCAGATGGCCACAGTATATCATACAGCAGTGTTTATTGTCCAGACCACAGTATATCATGCAGCAATGTTTATTGTCCAGCCACACAGTTAATGTCCGTATTGAGCATCCTTTGAAGAATTTGAACTACTTCCTTTGGATTAAACCATAGGGAAAAAAAAAAGAATGTTGTGTTTGGTCGGAGTAACATCAGGAAAACTTGGCATGTGAATCTTCATGGCTCTTTATCATTGGAAACGCTGTGAAAATTGATCAGACAGCATCACGTATCATAACCCTACCTGTGAAGTCAGATTCTCAGCTACTTAAACGACAACTATGTCCCGCATACAAAATTTTTGGAGTGCATTTCCTACCCACAACATGATCTTTATATTATCATAAATAGAAGCAAATGGCTTAGTTGTTTCTTTCCCTTTGTGGCATTCCTCACCCATTCATTTTTCTCAGTGAAAACACTGCTGGGTGAGTGGAATCTCATGTTACTTTCTTTAGGAATCTGTCATTATGGCCTTTGCTTAAACTCACATATTTTAAGAATTTATCCAAAGAAAACCTCAAGCAGCAGGCCACCTGTACCTTTTGTTCTTTCCTACCCACTAGAGTCATAAACCTATTGACTTTACTGTAAACCTATTGACTTTACTGTAATTATCATCTCTTTTTTGTGTCATTTATAGCTGCTTTTTCACACACACACACACACACACACACACACACACACACACACACACACACACACACACACACACGCACACACCCCTCATAAGCTTTGGGAATTTTACAGCTCTTTTACTTTGTCGTTTCAAAGTGAGGAAACTTTACAGCAATGACAAAAACAACCTAAATTGAAAAGGTAGTACACTTATTGTATTTTCAAAAATAATTTAATAACAATAACAATAAAAAAGACCTTGGACTGCATTAAATGAAAAAAGAAAGCCAAACTGAAATGACAAAAGTGTCATTCTGGCTGCTCCCGTCAAGGTATTTTTGGGTGACAGCAAAATAAAAATTAGTGATGATTACTTGTGGAATGTCTGTTGGGATGAGTTGTGTTGCTATGTCACAGGAACAGATTCAGCAGTTCATTTCCTGGCAGGTGTGTTCCACTCTCAAGGACTCCCGAGGTACATTTCTTAACTTCCAAGTCTCCAACACACACAAGTTGATTACTGCTTTTATGATTATTATTAGAGTTACACATCTGAAGAGTATACAGTTAAAACAGTGGCCGTAAGTGATGAGTATGGGGGTTGAATGGGAATGAAAGAGGCTGACTGTGCTGTCATTTTCTCATTTCAGTCATTAGTCTGGCTTTCCAGGACTAGCGTGCATTTGTGGAAGTAGACTGGAAAATTATATTGTGGCTAATGTTTGCTTGTGTGAAACAGACTTGAATTACATTACTGTGGCCATTATTTTCATAAGACAGCATGATATCAGAAGTGTACAGTCAACAAAGTGGCTATAACTGTCTAGTATAGGGGTTGTTTGTGGATGAAAAATAAGTAGCAGTATCATTATCAAGTTATATTGTCATTGATGTATCTTTACAGGCCTGGTGTGCATATGTGTGAAGTAAGTTAAAATACTTTGTTACGGATTTTTAAATCACAATCAGACGTGAAGTGTACACAGTCAAAGTGCTGACAATGGAGGAATACAGAGATTGCATTTGAATAAAAGAGATGCTGTTGCTGCTGCTGTTTTGTCACTGATCTTATTTGCCAGAAATAATGTCAAATAATATATTCTACTTTCTGAAATCAGTTTATCACCTTTCCTGCTATGGCTTACGATTGTATGAGTGTATGAAGGGGGAATGTTGCAGTGTACATAAGAGTAACAAGTTGGATGCAGTTTGTTTCATTTTCCATCACAGTCAAAAATTAGCATTGTACACAATAAGTGGTTATTGTAGGTGGCTTTTGTCAGGATATGTGTGAATGCAATGATCTTTGTCATGCTGGCACAGTGTTGACATCTTAAGTGCTTGGTTTTCTTCTTTTTTTCTGCATTTCCTTCTGTTTAGAGTCTGCTCTATAGGGGTTATACTGAGGTGCTCTGTTTTCCTGCAAAACATGGTGTAGGTGAACAGGTATTCCTCCAATCTCTTTGTAGATTAAGTGCGCAGTGCAAGTGTATCTGTGAAAAATATGATAGATTTTTATCTGTGGCGATATATATAACTCTTCTGGCTAGTATAAAAAAAGAGTTGAGCAATTATCTTTCAGAATAAGATATAAGCTACATTACAGAATATCTAGACCCTCAGAGCTTTGGGAGTCTGGGTGGCACCTAGACCCCCAGTTGTGTAAGGGGATTTTAACAAAGGCTTAGTAAGGGGTACCCATTCTCAACCTTAATCCTGGACCCCATCTACAGTAAAACAGCCCTGCTCAGAGGTATACACACTGCTAGAGCCTTTGTAGGGCTGGAAGAATGTGGTTATTAATTCATTAACTTGTCTCACAATCAGACAAGGGAGGTGTGCACAGAAGATTATTATAGCTGGTCTATGGGCATTACACCCTCTAGAAGAAACAAGTTGGAATACATTTCTGTCATCATTATCTCTTTATTTTCCTTACAGTCAAACATCTGATGTGCATGTCTTTCGGGAGGAGGGGTAAAGATGTATGTTGTGCATATACATTCAGTAACAATAAGTTGAAATATATTGTTGTAGCTGTTTAATTTCACTTTTGCACAAGCCTAATATCAGCAGGGTACACAGAATGTGTATATCTTTTGGGATTAGGAGTGACAGTAGCAGTTTGAAATATATAACTGTGTCCATTTGTTATTTTTCTTACATCTTAATATAGCACAGTCACTTCTGTGGGATAGGGGGTGAGCACTATTTCCAGATATGATCTATATATCCTTGCAACTATTTGTCTTCTCGGTTTATTGAGAACTACTCTTTTCAGCTTTGAACATTAAGCCTTGGACACAACTTTTATTTCAGTACTTCCTTATTATAGCAGCCCCAGCAATAGCATGTGTGGTTGCCACAATAAGGAAGTACCCAATTTACTTGTGATCTTATTTTATTTTTGTAAGTGTTATAAATTTAAACTACTACAAGTAAGACATCATAATCGCCCACAATTTATGACCAGTTTTTGGACAATGGATAGTCTGTATAACTGCGCTAGAGAAAAGGAGTCTGAACCTCGTCTAATGGGAATTGCTGATTGTACGGCTTTTATTTAGATTTAATGGATGCTTAAAAAATTCTGACCCTTAATGTTAATAACGTGGTATGATAGCGTTACTAGCTTTTGCAAAATATCTAAATGCAAACACATTGTAAAATGGAAAAGGAACCCATTAAAAAACAAAAGGTTCTCATTTTCAGTTAATCTTAAGTTGGCTGTTCATCCTGTTTGTACTGCAGCTACAGACTAGTCAATAACATGTTTTGCTCTCCATCCCTCATTTGATGACATAATCAAATATGTACACAACCATTATGCAAGCTAAGACTTTAAAATAACCCACTAAAGCACAGTGAAATGTTAATTCAGTACTTCCTTATTGTGGCAACCACAGATGCTATTGCTGGGGCTGCTATAATAAGGAAGTACCCTTATTTCTTCCTTGAAATTAAAAATATGACTAAATCTATTTCCTGGCATACAATTTTTATTCAGGTCATCACTGGATCAAAAGACTGGAAAACAAAAAGCTCTAAAATACATGTCATAGCCTCTAGAATCCCATAGTATCTGATGGTCTAGAAACTTCCAAACCCTTGTTTAATTATTTTTCCATAGTTATTTCACTGCAGTTTTGGCCTCTTAGGTTACTTTGAAAGCCTGGAGGAAGAAGATGAAGCATAAGACCAAGTGTGGAAAAAACAAGAAAACATTGTCTGGATGGTAAATGTTTTTGGGAA